>NC_135858.1:4933854-5106354 GCF_031162955.1 Sander vitreus
TGGACAACACCCAAACACAAGGCGGCAGAGATGGCTGCATCCACACTGGATCCACGATCACGAAGGACTCTCTGGCCGAGTGCAGTGCAGCGCTCGTGATCCGACACTACCTCACCTTTTACATACATCTGAAAAGTAACTGTAATGAGGATAAATAATGCACTTGTGGTAATGCTTGTATATGTTATATGGCACGACATACCAAACGTCCCCCTAGGTAAATATTCAGGATCAAAGCAATGGTCACTCCAATGACAAAGGCGCTGGATACAACATAGACACATAGGAGTGTGTCCTGACTGGAGCAGTCCTTGTCGGTCTCTTTGAGGTTAGAAAGGCTTCGGTCAAACAAATTTGGGCTACCAGAAGCCAGCTGTTTCAGAGGGATGTCCTTTGGGAGATGGCTGAGGTCTGTTGAAGCAGCAAGGAAACAAAATTAACCTTTACCACAGTGGAAATGTTTTGGGTTTGCAAGTCAGTCCAGGTCCTCAAGACCCAGAGATCCTGCCTGTTTGCCCCCCTTAACATCTAATCAGGGGATTTACAGTGTTGCAAATTAGCATCGTGGCAGATATCAGTAGGAGAAAAATACAGCAGCATATTGTGTGCTGAGAGCCAGTATTATAAACTATTTAGGCTATATTTGTATCCTCTCACCACAGTTTTTATTCCAGTCACATGTAAAGTCCCTTGGTGATGAGCCATCGGCCACTTGAGATGAACAAGCAAAACTTTTGTAACTGAATGTTAATGGCCTGTTAAGTTTTGTTTCAAGAGTAACATCCATCCTCACTGGCTAAGTCAATTCAAGAACAGTTCTTCACAGGCCTCCTTAACTGAACACCAATCAAACACAGCAGGTGTAATTACTTGCCAACTAATTCCCAACCAATGAGATCTCAACATTTGCATCAGTCAAACTGTGAGCTGTTCAGCGTTAGACATACTTGGACTGACTCATAAATAAAGCACAAGCTGCAAACTCATCATTTTTATTTCCGTTTTTAAAAAAAAGGTTCAAACCAGTTACATACAGGTAAATAAATGCACGTCGATACACAAATTACAGCACTTTGTCCTAAATGTTAGAGGATACATTTTGCATAGGCTGTAGTCATCCACATGTATAAATCCACATGCACGCAAACAAGAAAACATAGTGTATTTCATTTCATGAGGTGAAAATCTTAATTCCAAAGTCATATACAGTACGAGTTATAACATAGCTGCCTGTTGTGTTGTTGTTGTGAATGGTTATCTTTGTGTATTGGAATATGTGTTTAAGTATGGGATTATTTCTTGGTTAATATTTGCAGTTGTACAACCAGAGCCTCAGTGGCTTATGTTGCGCTGTCCTGGCTGTTGGAGGTGGAATGAGTGATGTTGGACTCCTTGGCGAACACGGTTCTGGCGCTGAATGGCGTTACGAGACATTCGGTGCGGGTCTGCCCAGGCCTTAGACTTCTGGATGCAGGTTAACTGTGTCACTTCTTCCAAAGCTTTAGGCTGAGAAACAGAGCCTGTGATGGCTCGACCTGTGGTGCTGCTGCTTTGAACTGTGGGTTCTTGGTCTAACACACTGCAGAGAAACAAAAGCAAGTATGTGAATCTAACAAACTGAGTCGGTGTTCATCAATACAAGTTAAAGGGATAGTTCTGATCTTTTGAAGTGGGGTTGTATGAGGTACTTATCCAATGTCACTGTATTACCTACAGTAAATGGCTGACGGCACACATCCAGTTTAGAGAAGCAGACGGGAGTCCCGATACGGAAGCTAAGCAATGTACTGCTGTGGACAGGGGCACACAGCAAAACATATTTTAGGCCCCAGAAAGAGAAACCTAAAAAAAAAAAAAATCAATATCAATTTAAGTGTACAATATATTTAAAATATTTTCACTGCTCCACCTTGCCATCTGACAGCCCTTAACACAGGGAATTGAAGCATTTATCTATGCTCTCCTCAAAGCCACCAGACTAATTTTACCTCGCAGAACACAGGAGATACTGGTCTACTGCTGCCTCAATGGGTTAGTTTGTTTGTGTTATTGTGTGACTGTGGTGTTTATTAAAAGGGTTAGGAACTAACAAAATTAACGAAACTAGCAAACTAACCGATGGAGGCAGCAATAGACCAGCAACTCCTGTGTTCCACAAACAGTAAAATTACTGTTTTTGTCAATGGAGTCTGGACTTTGAAGAGGGGAGGTATAACGGCTTCAGTTCCCCGTTGTAAAGGGCTATCTGATGGCAAGGTTAAGCGGTGAAAGTATTTTAAATATAGCGTGCACTCAAACTGATATTGATATTTTTAGGTGCCCCCGTCCACAGCAGTACATTGCTTAGCTTCCATGTCGGGACTTCCGTCTGCTTCTCTAAACTGGAGGCACATGCAGACCACCCTCTACTGTAGGTAATACATGGAATAAGTGGGAATACAATTGTGTTTTAACTGCAATGTTTATTGTTGGTATACAGTTGAATTATTTTTTACCCTCAAATGTAATATGGTAATGTTTCTTGAAAGGATTCCTCCTGCTCCCTCACCTCATGTCAGTTTCCATGTTTGCAACTGTGTCTCCATGAAGAGCAGAGTTTGGTGGTTGGGTGTCGGTCAGCTCTGCACCCTGGTTCTCCACTGAACCGGTCTCTGTGGAGACAGAAAGAAGTTTTGTCATATACCTATACCAATATTCAATATACAGTAATTAATATACGTACTGTACTGTGTGGACAAAAAAAACACTTATGATATTAAGGTGCAGAATTCTCTAGCTAAACACATAACTGAATTATTGAAAAATAAAATCTATGGCATATGAATGTTAAGAAATATCTTTTAAGATGTCATTATTTGTGTTTAACTGTTTGGCTTAATTTGCATCCTTATGATTTTTGATATATTCATTTCAACCAACCATTTCAACCATACTGAATAATGTGACTGACCTTGATGACTGACAACAAGCCACCCTTCTTCCACCACTTCTCCAGACTTGACATCGTCAGGGGTTTCCTCCTCTCCCCCAAAAAACAGACGGGTGATCGTTTTGAACATTGCTATTTTCTTTTTGTCTTCCCTTGAGGTGTTTGTCTTTGCTGTTGTTCCCGTCTTCCTTCCCTTCTTTGTTCAGCAGAAAGCTCAGGTGTTGTGAGAGTCTTTATCTGCTAATGACAAGAAAAATGCTGGCTCATGGAGTCATATGTTCACACAGTTTGGGAGTGATGCCAAGAGACCCATCCTTCATTATTATTTTTTTTTCAAAATTCAAGCAATCTGGGTCAGCTGACTAGGATGTCCAATTACATTTGTTGTGGTTTCAATAATGATGCCCACTCCCTCAGAATTTCATTGTTAGGGTCCATCTGTCTCTAGATATATGGGGGAGGGGCTTTTATTAAACATCTTCTGAGTGCAAAGCCTCTGGTCTGCACCTCGCCTGAAATGGCTGCATGTTCCATGCACTTAATTAATAATTAATATGGAATTAATTTCTGCAGTGCACACTTACTGTAATGATGTCATCTTGCTATTGGGTTGTGTTTTCACTCACTGTCATGCAATGCGATACACACCACAAAAAGAATACGATTAAAACACTACTGCAGCCACAGAAATCAAGTCTCCACTGAATCAAACATGTCTCACTCACTCGCTGAATTCAGTTTCAATGTTTTTTAGACATTATTTCAGGTCTTTTGGTCCCAAAGTGGTTTGCAGTAATATATCGTTATACCTTCCACGGCTGCTACCAAACTAACCTTGACAGTCTGCAGTATACGTCAAATCCAATTTTGGGACACTAATCGAACAAAATATGTCTCTATGTCAACAACTATGATATTGGTTGTGTATTGTCTCACATACGCAGTCATGAATTCCTGTAAATGAACTGTAGCTCTGCAGTGTCCTTACCTGTCTCAGTTTCAGTCGCAGACCATTGTGTGGTGGTGTCAATTGGCAAATTTTCAAAGGTACCTTAATTGTTTGCCTATGAAAGCCTGTAACTGTTACAACCAGACAAGGCTGTTGTTCTTCTCTATTTCAAATCTCCAACCGATCACAGACAACAGAAGACCCGCCCATGTCCCCGCCCACCACGAGTAACACACCAATCAGAGGCCGCGGACTAAGACTGCGCTTTAATTTGATTCTAGTAACGCTCTCAAACATCTCTGTCAAAAGTTAACGTTCACTCTTATCGTTGTTGGTTCTTCGCACATCTGCCCAGCTGTCTAACCTGCACCATGGTTAATCAGAATCAGCTTTATTGGCCAGATTTGCGTAAACAAACAAGGAATTTGACTCCGGTTATATATAGCCTATTATAATATCATATATAATAATATATTATTATATCCGAAGCAATGATACCCACAGTAAATTATTTGACCAAATAAAACTGTTGTGCTAAAATTAACCTATACTAAAATTAACTAATTAAACTTGTCTCTTGATAAGTGTGTGTGTGTGTGTGTGTGTGTGTGTGTGTGTGTGTGTGTGTGTGTGTGTGTGTGTGTGTGTGCGTGCGTGTGATCAGACTCGATGATGGAGACCAACTTATTTACCTACACTTGATGTGCCGTAGTAGGCCTATACACTTTGAGTAGCTTTCTTCAGTAAATCTAACTGAGTACTTCAGTATTGGTGATGCTCTGTGAAAGTGGCTTATAATGTTCAAGGTGAAGGGCCAACACAATGACATGGCACTATATGCTACTATTCAAATTCAATATAATCACAAAAAGCACAAAACAAGTCAAAAAAAGTCACTGCACACACTTTTTGGGCTTTTGGGAAAGAATTTTAATAGCCTACCTGGAGACACAAGAAAAACAAACTCCACAAAAAAATAAAAATTAACCTTCACTTGGAAAGATTTGTATTTTTTTATTTAAATGGAAAGGGTGCACCCTTTCAGTTTAATTTAAATTACAGCATATTTGCCAAAGAACGTTGCAGCATTTCTTAAATAGTTGCACAAATTATGCTTTTTATCCCCAGCATACACACTGCTAAACAATATTGTATTCATGCGGTAAGAACACAGTGGTGAGTGTTCATCTGCTAGCATCCTGTCCAATTTGTAGCGACATTGTTGCTGTAATCCTTACTTGTCTTGACTGCAGTTCAGCAGTCCAATATTTCAATGTTTTAATGAAGATGAGGAGTGGAAAAAATCAGGTCAGTGGGACAAAAAAATAAAATAACCGATTGATTTTTACTGTAGCTGTGTGAAGATATTATAGAGACCAAGAAGGCCTATGGGACACGCGTTGTTTAAATCTGTCATTTTACGCGTGACACAACTTTGGATAGCTATCCCTTGAGACTGTATCGATGCTCTGATTGACTGGGACCCTCTGTAACAGCGCCACCCAGTGTTATGGCATGGACTGGTAAAATGTTATTACTCCCTTTCTTTCAGAAGATGGTGCAGTTACTCTACTAAAGTTGTTAAAAGGCTCCAAGACTGAGACGGCCATGTGTTATCAAGGTGTAGCTTCATTGAATTAAGTTTGGCTGGTCCGATGACACTGTCACGCCACCAAATTAACACAGTAACAGTCTTACAATACGGGGCACTCTGAGAACAATAGCTTTCATGAAATATGAATGCTTACAGTCATCTTAACTTAATGTAAATGACAATTTAGTAGAAATATTGTGCACATTCATGATGTTTTTATGTTAGACCTCATTCCCTTCTTAATTCCCCAAATGAGGGAAATACTTATGACTGATTATGAGAACAATACCAAAGTCATCCAAAGACATGCATACTTGGTGAACTGGAGACTTTAAATGAATCACATGTACTGTGTTTATCTATACACTGTGCTGGACTGTCGACCTGTCTTGTCGGCTGCAGAGGACAGTTTGATAATGTTCAGCACACATTAGAAACAGCAGGAATTCCCTACATCTGTAGTCATACTTGGTGCTGTAGTGTTTAAAAGGCGAATTTATCTATGCAACAGAACTGGCAAATGGCTTTTCATCACATTTTCAAGTATCTAATTGCATTATTGGACCACACATTGTGACGTGATTATTTATAACATTCACGCGGTCATTTACACATAGTCATAATAATTTGCTACTGTTACTTCACCTTTTCTTGTCTGCAGGTCAACATCAATGGATTCCCGTGTGTAAACATGGTGAAGCTCGTGTTTTTGTTGTTGTAAAGTGCGCATTTGAGCAGTGATACGGGAGGTGGGGAGGTGGGGAGGTGGGGAGGGCCCTCGGGGCGAGCACACCCCTACCGCTTGTGTCAGAGTATTTCAGAACAGAGGCCAGTATTTAGTCATTCTGCATGAAAGCCATACACACACTTGCCTGCTCAAGTCCACTCTAACTCGTGGACTATAGGAAGATATTTCTCTATTTCCGGCGTATCCGAGGACCACGATTTGTTTTACCCTTTCTCATTCTTGTAGACACTGTGCGTCGTGACCACAGGATACTTTTACGCACAATTATTTAACACTCACAAGGACAATGCCTCGATCTTTCTTGGTCAAAAATTACTTCGCGAAACAAAAGCCAAACTACAGTGAACTGGAATGTCAGAATGGTGAGTTGAAAATCTTTTTGTTTTGGTTTTTATGAATTATGAAAGCACAAGTGTTTACACTAGTGCGCAAACTAACTTAAGCGCCTCTTTTCTCAAGTGTAGTTGTGATTTTTTTTTTTGTTAAATGTACCCACATTTTGGAAAAACAGTTTTTTGCGGCTACTCCCTGTTCAAGTCGGGGCCCGTTAGATGCACTTTCCCCCCTTTCTGCAACCAGACAGAGCTCCATTCATGTTACAAGCCCTTCTGAATACGTGGGAGGAAACGGCCCATGAAACCTTCCCATGGCTCCAGCTTTTTGCTCAGTAAATGCTGAGAAAAAAACATGAATGTATCACTTAAATGAATACAGGCAGTATAGGTGTAGTCGGTGGAAGTTTATAAGACCCCTTTTTAAATCGTGCATTTTTTGTCTATTGTTCTATAATTAAATCAAATATCATTGGACTTTATGTGTACTGTCTGATACTGGCTTTATGTTTGAACCATCCTCTCCCTTCTGTCTCAGATACTTCACTGGAGAGGTATCCTTTTGCTGAGCTCTCATCAGGGGACAACACCTCTACAGCCACCTGCTTCACAACAGGTCTGGTGTGGGACCTAAGTGTCCTGCCCTCCCTCTACCTGCCCACCTCCCAAACAGAGCCCTCTGCCACCCCAGGCCCCCTGGACCTCAGCTCCCCTTCCAGCCTCAGCAGCAGCGCCAGCAGTTGTGGAGAGGAGGATGAAGGACGCACCTCAGATCCCCCCAGCCCTGAACCTGTACACACTTATGCTCCTCGCCAGCGGATGAAATGCACCGGCGTTATGCCTATCAGTCCCCCTGAGGAGGAGGAGGAAACGGAGGCCCCCGTCACAGCAGCAAGGCCAGCCTTTCTCTGCAAACACTGCCCCAAAGAGTACACCAGCCTCGGGGCTCTGAAGATGCACATCCGCTCACACACCCTGCCCTGTGTGTGTACCACCTGTGGAAAGGCTTTCTCCAGGCCATGGCTGCTGCGCGGCCACATCCGCACACACACAGGTAAGACCCATATCTACAACATTACACCTGGATTTACATAATTCCTCATCTGCTAAATTTCCACATTATTGTTGATTCATGAGTGACAAAGTCAGCGTAGGTGTTGCTAACTGTGAGTCAACAGGTCCCTTCTTCATCATTTGGGGTGTGTGAGAGGGCAGGATATCCATGATAATCAGTTTGATGAGCTCAACACTTGATCAGCAGACATTATCACATAGGGTAGCCCTCTGTAGACCCTGTGCTCATTGATCACTCATTGTGTTTAATGTCCCAGCAACAATGACTCGTCAGCTAATGATCTTATCACGGCTGCTGGGGAAGACAGCAGATTGGGGACACAGGAGTGACAAAAGGTTTAAAGAATGCCTGAAGGCTATCACTGAGCACTTTGTACCTGCAACAACTTGTTCGCATGCTAATCTCATTTGGCTCTGATTGAATCATGCTAATTCCATCAGGCTCCAACCCCACCAGTCTACCGTGTGCTTCTTTATTATCTTCAGAATGTGTGTGAGGTGTTAATAGAAGGCTCTTGTGAACTCAGAGATGCTTGACACTATATAAGGGGTGCCAGTTACGTTATATGACATGCGTTTCCTCCCTTTTTCTGTCCAGGTGAGCGCCCTTTCTCCTGCCCCCACTGCAACCGGGCCTTCGCTGACCGCTCCAACCTGCGGGCTCATCTGCAGACCCACGCTGAGGTGAAGAAGTACCAGTGTGGCGTCTGCTCTCGCACCTTCAGCCGCATGTCGCTGCTGCAGAAACACAGCTCCTCCGGGTGCAGCTCCTCCATGGTGTGAGACACCACAGAGAGAGACAGAGGGTACCCAGTCAGAGCTCAGGGCAGTGGAGGGCTATTGGCCACGGAGAGGGGGTCTACACAAGCCCAGCTGGCCTGTTGACGACACGTAAGGCCACAAAGAACATGAAGTGGCCTTCTTTAAGAGACCTGGAGGGAATAAAGCCTAATTCTGGATTTTACTTTACAAGCCGTTTAGCTTCTCTGCTCTGTGAAAAAAATACATCTGAGGAGTAGATTTTTTCTTCCAATCTAGATTGAGGTCTTGAGGCTGGACCAAATCTGAACTGAGCAGTGCTGACAGTCACTTGATATCAGCCCATTTGTTGCTATTGTGCCCATTCCAAAGACCAAATATGTAGTGAACTCATTGGGGTAAGAGGTGTTCTTTCCTGTCTCTGTCCTGGTGCTGGCCAGCTCAGGATCATAGCCTAGACACAGCTGCCGAGAGGTAGGGGTGCGTGGGTGGAATAAATCTCTCAGCGTGCCTCAAAACACACACACACACACACATACACACACAAAGCAAATGCACACACAGCTGTCCCTGGTACTGTGGTGTAGATAGACGAGGTGCTAACAGGTGCTACAGCCATGACCTTCGCTGGCTGATAGCAGGTGACTTCTACTGCCCTTGGTTTGCTTAAGAAAAAAGAGGAAGCATGTCATCGCCACAAATTTGGCATCATTAAGTCTTTTTTTCACCAGTGAGGATCATTTTAAGCCTCTATTTTGTCTACATCCAAACCTTCTCGCTAATCTGATGATTTTCAGAGATAGGAAAAGCCATGCTGTCTGTTATTTTCCAAAGAAGCTTCACTTTGCAGCACCGCTGCAATGTGGATGACAATGCAAGCATTGCACTCAAGGTTAACACAGTGTTAATAATACCAGCCAAAGCCATATTTTGTAACTTAAATGAATTTGTGCCTTGAAATTGTATGCCTTTTGAAACAAAAATGTGCCTTTTTTACCTCAGTATTTGTCGATTTAAAATGAACATTGATTGCAGTATTAGTAGAAGTTAGAGCCAACAGTTTGAAATGCAAGAAGGCTGGGACCAAAGATTTTTAAGGTTTACACCATGAAGACATGGTTGGCGTATATGTGATCAGAACTCTGTAAATGGACAGTACAAAGATGAAAATGAACTTTCCCAAACATTTTATGGCAGTGTTTTATAGTGCAATGTGCAGATGATGCGTTATTTCAATTTTGTACCATGCTTGTGTGTTCACTTCCATTTCTTGTATGTTGTAACTGATAAATTTCCATTCAATAAAGTAATTTATGTTTATTAAAATTGCTTTTTCATTGGCATTAGTGTTAAAATCCACACTTGTACAGTTTGATCTCTTATACAAACTGATACAAACTGGAAATGGGCGCAGTCAAGACGTTGGTCATAAAAGGTCTGTTTGATCATTAACTGGGAGATTTCGGTTCAGCATCTTGATATAAGGTGTGGAGAGTGAATTGCAGATGTGCAGGTGAACACACTGTGTGATGGACGGGAACAACTGATTGTACCTGCTTCCAGTTTCCACCTGCCATCTACGTCTCACTTTCACTGTGTAAACACTGCTGGATATGTGAATGTGAGTGTGTGTGTTTTCGTGTACCGTGAAAAGAGAACTTGAGCGAAAGTCAACTTCTGTTTTCAATCAATCCCAAGATTTAACATTAATTCATATCTGCTCACTACAGCTCTTAAAATAACCTTAAGGTGAAATTCTAGTAAGTCATATCCGTGATTGCAGTGTGTGTGTGTGTTTTTTTTTTCCTCTTTAAGGAGAGTATAACATTCTCCTCTTCCTCTGCCTAGACAGTGAGTCATTCTGCACAGACTGGAGCTGTAGGTTCCCATGGCTCCTCTGCTCTCAGTCAGTAAGTCAGGCCACTAGTCAGTCAGTCAGTTAGTTGGTGTGCGTGGGCTGACGCCCAGCCAGGCCAGCACAGAGTGAGGTAAGCTGTTCCACGGCACAGTTTCTTATTTCTTACTGAGTCAGGAAAATGTACTCAGTTACCAGCCAGAACGACCACTGCATCATGTAGCAGGGACTCACATCACACAGTCAGTACTTTAAACTAAATATCTTATACATATTCCCAAACATCTGTGCACAAACGCCAACCAGGTCCAATATGGAACTAATGTGAGAGTCCCTGATTGTGGTTCCTTTGGCCATTACGCTCTCATATCCTACCCAGGATGCTCTTGGATAAAAGGGCTATTAAAATATCAGCTGTTGGAGATTAGCTCAGGCCTATAATTCTAATGATGTCAGCTGGTATGCTCTGAGGTGAGGTTGTTAGCTCTGATAGCAAAGACAATTGGAACAAGTCACTCATTTAAACTTTACTTTATTCTCAAGTTTGTTTTTTATGATGATTTTCATCTCCCTAGTTTTTCCCATCACCAACATCAGATCAACATTACAGCACATCTTGCCTTCCACTATCTTTCTAGTCTTTCGAGGTCACCATTGCTACAGAAGCTGCACAGCCTCATATGGCCAGTAAAAACTCATACATTCAAATCTTTGCTGCATCACAAGTTACTGTACTTATTTCTGCCTTTTTATAGAGAAATGAAAACACAACACGCTCCCCTTCTTGTTCCTTGGGGAGAGTGGAGGGCCTGGAACTGAAATCTGAGAGCGTTTTCCTGCTGTGTGCTTTACAGTGCCAGAACACTCACTGTAATTTACCAAAAGTGGCTGCTATTTATGCCATAAAGCATGTGTTTAACATTCCTGAACCCCACTGTGTTTGTGTATTCCTTGCTCTCTCACTAGCTCGCTCTCTCCCACTCACTCTCTTGCCTGCCTCTACGACTGTATTTCTATTTGTGTGTGTATGTGTGTGTGTAGTGAGTGGAAACAGTCCCTACAGAGCAGCAGCCCTTTCCCTTTTCACAGAAGGATCATCTCTCCCCCTCTGAGACAAGGCCGACAGGAAGTGGGAGTTTACATTGGCCTACTTTACCCAAAAAAGCAGCCTGGGTGGAGGAGCTGCAGAGCTCAACTGCTGTTTCTGCTGCTGCTGCTGCCACTGGTGCACTTTGCCACGACCAGCACCATGTCCCATCCCCCCATCAGCTGTCCCAACCATGCCTGCTCTTTTAGCCAAGTTTTCGGGGTAGAGTTGGGTGGCCATGAACTATAGAGTGGCCTTCGGCGCAGCAGCAGTTGGGGCTCATGGCCTGAGAGACAGGAAGAAGCTGTCAACATCTCATAAACAGGACTCATCCTGCACTCATGACACACAAGACCTAGAGAGAATTCTCCCAGGAAAAGCCTTCAGACACCCACTTTAACTCCAGACTGTGGTTCAGCCTGGTGCTTGTCAGTGACCTGATCAAGATGAACCACAACACAAACATTGAAAATGCATACACCACCTTTCACACTTGTGACCATCACCTGAGAGTCAGTAGTCATTTTACTGAGACGTTACAGTCACTTGATAATAAGCTGATTATCAGCTGTGGACCATCCAAATAAAGTGTGACCTGTTACTTGGGAATTGCAATGTAAGTATAACCTCAACAGTGGGTTGGTGTGACAAGGCAGACATCTGGGGGAATGGAAGCACATCCATTCTCATGCTTTATGTTTAGGAATAGAAACACTGTGCTGTTTTGATAGCATTGACCATCCTATCCTCAGCTGTACCCCTCAAGCACCTCTCACCTCATGTTTTACTGATTTGGCCTCATTCACCAAGATTAGCACATCTCAATGTCTGTCACCTTGTTCAAGAGCACTTCATTACTCTCTAGTGTTTTGGTGTTAAGAATGTCTAAAGTTTTGTGGGATGTCTTGTCCCTGGAAGATCTTCTGCAGTGTCGTCTCACTCTTAACACAGTAAGGTTCAGAGTACTGATGTAAATGTGAGAATGCAGAGCTAATTCCTCTCCGCTGAGCTGAAAACAGGCCTGAGACACAACCGCTGCATCTGGTAAATAAGAAGGCCAACTGCGGTAACACCACAAGTATGCTTAATGATGGATTTGATCAGGCTGTGGAGTTGCCCCAAGGCTGGATTGGAGAAGTGGTTGGGTGGGTTAGGGGATGGGGGTAGGGGGGCATATTAAAGAGTAATGAATCACACACTCAGTCACAGGGTCGCCGGCTATGAATGTGCTCTCTGTTGGTTTTCCTGGAGCCTGGAGTTTACTAACTGATGACGCAGGCTGGACTTGATCAGAGACATGTGTTGCTGTGGACTCGATGCCAGTGAGAAGCATAGCCAGCGAGAGGAGAAGGGGGAGAGGTAGAAGGATGGATGGCGCCTGAGCTTTCTGCTTTCCTCTGTGTGTCCTTCTGGGCATTGCCTCACACTGGGGCTAGTGCGACTGGAGAGAAGGAGGGAGAAAACAACCCAACTTCTACCCTGGGACAGGAAACGAGAAATTCTTAGAGAGTATACTGACCCAGCTTTCTTAACTATCATTACTCCCAAATTCTTGTGTGGCATCTCAGCGAGCTAAGGAGCAGCACGTCTGCTGAACACAAAAGCAACCCAAACTGATTTTCTTCCGATCTTAACAGAATGAAAAAAAAGAGGATCATTGTGTGACTCTTTTTAACCAAACAAGATAGTCCACAGCCATGCTAGCAGCTCTGAGAGGCTGCACTTACAATAGGCAATAGGCAGTGGTGCTTTGAGCTCAATGCTAAAAAATAGAATGTCAGTATGCTAACGTGCTTACAATGACAAAGCTAACATGATGATGTTTAGCAGATATGTTTACCATGTTCACCAACTTAGTTTTGCGTGTTAGCATGCTAAAATTTGCTAATTTGCCCTAAACACAAAGTACAGTTGAGGCTGATGGGAATGTCATTACCTCTGCAGATTTTTGGTCTTAAACCAAAGTACAAAAATTAAGGGGTCACTAAAGTGATAACAATTCATCCTGAGGGAGAAATGGATGTGTGTGCCAAATTTCATGACAATCCAAATAATGGTGGTGGAGATATTTCCCAAATACACACTACAGAAAAAGTCAGAGGATCCCCAGAGTCTGTAGGAAACATCCTCTGGACACAATTGCGCCTTCCACACATGCACTACAAACCTGAAATTATCTAGACATTACCCAGCTGAGCTGTATGTGAAAACGGGGAAACTATAAATGTCTGAATCAGTTGGATTGGACATGAACCGCTCTTTACCCTGCCAGCTCCCACATAACAAACCGACATTGCCATCCATAGAGCCATGCCGCTAGCATGACTAAAAACAGATAAAGTCACCCCCACATGTTAAACCCATACTTAAGACTCCTCTTCACCTGACAATGGAGGTAATATCATATCCAGTTAACTCTGTTCTTTAAAAGCGAGTGGTGAATAGATTTGTGACAAAGTTATCATGTAAAACAGCACATTCACCTGTTTGCCACAACAGAATGCACCTGAGCATACTTTCCCATACAAGGTGCAAGAGGACGTTGAGCTGTTGCCGAAGGCACTATAGTATTATGAAAGAGATCATGTAGCTTTCTGCCAACCTGTCAGGACGTGTCATGGTGTAACAGTATGTAAACAGTATCAGGTGGTACGTATTGTCTCCTCACTTGATTTTGATTTGTTGAAACTTAGAAAGCTGTGTGTGAAAAAGAGAAGCACCTACTCGGGCAAGCCGGATCATGCCATGACTAAATGTGTCGCACACGTGAATAGCACTGACGGAAGAGGATTGCTAATTGAGTTATGATCAGTGTCTTTTGTGTGTCATTTCCCATGAACAGCTTTACGTGTTCACAGATTCTTAAAGCCACACCGGTATGAGAGATAGAGGTGTTGAGTGCTTCCCATTTGTTCCAATGAAGATCAAAGGAAGTTAAGACTGGAGGTATTGCGCATCCACGAACAGATGCATGGCATCAAAACCCTTCTACAGACAGTAAACACCAATAATCTGCTTCATGTACACACACACTCACTCACACACAGTGTACATACGACAGCTGTCATATTGTCATAGATCACCACACATGCTGTCACACTGTCTACAACATCCCCAGATACAAACACACAGACGTAGGTGAACACACAGGCGTACACACTGAGGAGTGCTCTTCTGTGTGGGAGGCCTATGCAGCAGCTGGTTATGATGGAAAACACCCGGCACTCCCACCAACACCCCACAGGCCGTCCCTGTCCTTGTGATGCACCGGGGGGGCAGCTGATTCCCCAAAGCCTCCAAGGCTCCAGACCTGGGGGAGAGTGGCTTATTCATCAGCGGTCCAGCTTTCAAACAACTCCGCTAGTTGATTCTGCACAGTTGGTTCCCAAACAATAGAAACACACACACAGGCAAGCAAGGAAGCAGTCGTGCAATCCCAAATCTATGCACGCACACAGACACATGCACACAGTTCTGCACATGTTGAAGCCATTATCCTGTTGCTTGTTAAGTCATTACTCTATAGCTTGTTATTTTCTCAAGCAAGAGAAAGCAATCTATCCACAAAGGAGTGCTGAGAGATTTGCCACCCGACTGAGCCTTGGGATATGGGAAGTTACCCTGAAATTTGAGGAATGTGGTGAGGTCTGAAACCTAAGGAACAGAGAAAAAAAATCTTCTTCTAGAACAGTGAAGCTTCTTTCCCGGAGTCTCCAGGTCGTATCTGCAGCCAAGACTGCATGAGATGTCCACAGGGAAGGAGTATTATATACATTACTGATGACAGTGCAGAAACGTTTCAGTCCACCAATGGAACATGGAGGAACTGACATAGTCTAAGAGCTTTGACATATTCACGGTGGATCTCAGACATCTGGTTTCCATTTCCCTCCTCTCCCAAGACAGTGAGTGCTGGCAGCAGGGCTTTTCAATGAAATTGTCTATTCAACTTCCTGTGCTATCAGTTTAGCGTAAGTGTGTGCGGGGTAATGAAAGCGATGCTCAACACATAGGCAGATAGTAAAGTGAACTACATTGCTTTCCTCCAGGTTTTTTTTCAGCTCCCCACCCCCACGCCACCCTCAGGGTTTATTAGCAGGAACACCCCATGAGCAGCCATTTTCACAGCATCCTCTCCACTCCACTCCACACTAGGAAAAGCTGCGAGCCAGCACACTCTCACCAAACTGCTAATGAGTGACACATGCCCCCTAGCTCTGCCGCTGACACCTAAGATCAAAGCACTGGAAGAGAAGGGAACTGGTTAAAACATTAAACCCGGACCCCTCATCCCCATCCACCTCCTTTTTGACACCCATGCCATATGTCTGAGGGCAGCCAAATGGTGACGCACCTGTCTTTTCTACATTTAACACAAGCAGTGGTGGTGTGGCTGTCTCGTGCTTCCATTCACAGAACCAATGTCAGGGCGAAGCAATGTGTATTCCAGCTGTGTATGATAAGAGATCAGATAACACTATTCAGATATGTTGTGTAAGAGACATGAATGAGACATTGTGCACAGTCAAAACTATTCATCTGAACGCCTGTAGGTGGACAGATTAAGGGAGGGAATGGAATTATAGAAACCTGAATGCAAAAGTCTGGATCAACACTGAATTTCTCGGCCCATGATCCCTGCAGTCCTTTTCATTACATCAATTGCTTCACCCATCTCCAGCTGAAATATTGTCAGAGCAGTTTCCATACTGCTTAAGGGCGTCAAGAACAGAGCGGGTAGACAGGAGAAGGAGAGGAGGGGGGGAGCCAGGGCAAAGGCAGGAAATCCCAGTGCAGCATGAACTATTTTCCTCCATAGTTCCACCAGAACAGCTCTTTGTACCACTCCCCCACCCCCCTCTATCAGGCCTCTGTCTCTGACAACCATCCACTGCTGTTCTACAAGGCAACCACACCACAACCACCACTGCCACCACTGTGAAAAAAACAATCCAAACCTCTGTCACACACACATGTACACAGTTCACTCATGGGATGTTACTCAGCAGTGCTAGGGTTGTGGAGTGGGGATCAAAGCTTGGGGTTCCCCTCCATCTCAGTCCAAAGTCCCACTGTGGTTAGGCCATAGACAGAGAGGCACCTTATTTTGCACAGAGCCCCCCCAAATGCCAAAAACACTCAAGTATACAAAAGAAGAAGCACACATATGAACTGAGAATGCATCCATTCCTGTTACATAAATTCAACACAAAGGGAAAATGATCTGTGCCAAATCAAGGCCTTTTTCTTTATCGTCCTTCTCGTCAAACATTCCTTGGCAATATCCCCTCACAGAATCACTTGATCACCGAGGATGCACATGCTCTTCATGTGACTCCAATGAAGAGATGGCTCTGCTGTGGCACATTGCAACACAACTCAGTTCTGTCCAGGACTCTCTTTTCACAGTGACACACATTCCACTTCATTAAGACTGAAGGGTTAGAGGAATGAGAGAAATTCAGGTCAGTGACACTCGTGAAGGACCAGGAAAGCAAATATAAGTGTTTGACTCCCTGCCACAGCACAATACTTACTGAATGTGTGTTTCCATATTGCAACATCAAATCCAGACACAGTGCTGATTTGTTGCAGAACAGGAACCAGGCCTGTGATTGACTTGGATTTATTTTATGCACCAGTAAGACCCCATGCAAAGACTGAGAGGCCTCCAAAAGAGCCTAAAGCCAGGTCCTTTTTTCTTTTTCCCTGAGACAAACTCAGAACTTTGGAAGAGGCAAGTGTGAGTATAGTGGGTGGGAGCAGGCCAGGCACCTTGCAACAGCTGGTCTGAATTATCCGTGGGGTCGGGGGTAGTTGGCTCGGGGAGGTGGAGGGGAGGCGTGGAGACTCCTGGCGCCAGGATCGGGCCAGCAGGTCAGGGAGGATGACGATTACCAAAATACTAGCAGGCAGCCATAACCCTGCAGAGAGGGGGTGTTCCTGGCTCACACCGCTTACAGCTACAGGATGGGAAGGCAAGTGGACGACCGTGGGGGTGTAGGAGTGTGTGTGTGAGAGAGAGAGAGAGGGACGCTCCTACTTCCACTTCCTATGAGATAGCCCCTTCCTGTCATTGAAAAACATAGAGAAACACCATGTTAATGACTGTTAAGTGGAATTACCTTTATCAGTGAATACAAGGCAAGTGTATCAGGGTTTACATGAGTCCGACGCTGTCTTATAATATGCTACCATATATAAGTTTTCTTTTATAAAAATGTAACTTTTCTTTTGTTTCTGTTAAAGCCATAAAACCAGCTGCTTGCAAGGTGCAGTTCACTCACAAGGTTCCTTTTGTGCTTCCTCTCAGACTGAATTGGCCACATGTAAACAGATTCAAAACTGTGAGGTTAATGGTCACATACAGGAACATGGCTCCCCCCGCTGGTGAAGGTGTAGCTTGGCATCAATAGACATGTAGGATTAAAATGTCACCATGGAGAGTGCATGTGTGTGTGTTGGTGTGTCTGCGCTAAAAAAAGATGAAAGCAAAGCAGCAAGTACAGTGTCATCTTCAACTATGATAACATTTCTGTCCAAATCTCAAAGACATAATGCATAATAATATTGTCATTATGTATTATTCCATAATGATATTATAAATATGGATGATAAAATATGCATTTCTTATATGTATTACTTTTGCTTTTCATAAGGCTAGTAGAAAAGCAATGATAAGGCTTAACTCTTACTATTGTAACTTAAAGTTTCTCAGTCAGAAAAGATTGGAACAAATATTAATGGACATCACAGCTCCTGGAGACAAATCCCTTAATTCCATTCAGATTTGTATCAATGTCCATTTGTTGTTTGGTCAGGCTTATTAATTGAATGAAGGAAGTTGAAATGTGCTTCCCCTTTACAGTATTCTTTATCAGGCTAATGGAAAGTTGTACAACAGTGAAGCCAGGAATTGGTCTCAGCCCCTTCTTTTTGACCAAGCCCTCATTCTGGTCAGCATCGTGATTGAGGTCAAACTCAACCGCATCTTCATCTCTACTTGACCAACTCGGGCCAAAACAGGAGCGTTCTTTATCAAAGATCAACAATTTTTTTTGATTTTTTATTAACATGATAACATTTGTTGCCTTTTAAGGTACGACTGCCTTAGTGTCATATAGTGACTTCTGCTGGAATGTGGACTCAAAAGCAAAAAGGCTTTTGCCAGCAGGCTTTTGTTCTAGTATGAACAATTTTAACAAATAGCAATGTCTCCTCTTCCAAAGCCAGTGAGTCATCTATGTATACTTGTATCCCTTTTCCGTACTTAACCTTTTTAATGTCAGAAGTTCATGCGGATCCTTCTATTTCAGAAAAAATGCATTGTGTGGTTAGCATAGTATGAATAATTAGATCAATACAAAAAAGTCAAAATATAGAGGCAACAATATAATATGCATATTTCAAAGGAAGTGGGGACATGTGTTTAATGCTTGCTCTGTGGCAGTAGAGGGTAGCATTGGTCAGTAGTTTCACCAAAAGAGCAAATTTGCTTCACATTTTACTGACATGCAGTTGCCACCAGGACCTGTAACACTCCCTCCAAAGGAATGTTTGCCTCTCTACAAAAATCCTGCAATGTGTTTTTGCACATTCAGATTTTCTTATACTTTTGTTCTGGAATCATCCGCAGATAAGAAGACTCCTCCTGAGAGTCCTACCTCTGATGTTCACACTATTCTGATACTGCCAATTAGGAGATGAAAACAGACTGCTAACACACGTCGTATTGTGCGCTAAATGCAGTGTGAGAGAAGAGGATGATTGAGAACCACGCAGTACCAGCTGTCTAAGTGTCTGGCCTGCTGCCGGGAAGTAGCACTTCTCTGAATGCCAAACTGATCCTTCTGTTACGTCTCGGAGAGTGAAGCAAGAGCACAGGGCTTTCCCTCAGGACTTTCTTCACCTGCTCCTCCTCCAGCTTCTTACTGCTCAACATCCTGGGGCCCCACATAGCTCAGACTAGCTGTTAAATGTTGGCAGGATCTCTCAGAGGCCTGTGGTGGAAGCTTTAGGTGGGACTGAGGCTGATGCCCTCTGCTGGTAAAGCTACTGATAAAACTAGAGCCAAGCAGCCAGCCAGATGAGTAAATATCTGCGCTCTCACACAGATCAAAGAAACACTACACTTAGATTAAACTTTTCCTTCCTCAATCGTTGAATGTAAAAAAGAGAAGAAAGAAGAGAAAGGGATGACACACGGCAGCCGCTCTTGGCTCGATTTAAACCCAGAACACCTTGATAACTGTCAGCTGTTGGCACCTTACACCAGGATTCCCAAACATTTTTATTTTTTTTAGACCCCCCACATTTACACTACATCACAGTATGGACCACAATATTGGTTTAGTTTGTTTAGTTTATTTGAGTATGAGAAGTAGGACTTTGCAGTAAATCACTACAGCAATGTCAAGGATGACACCATAAAGTCAGAGACTTATTGCCATTGTGGTCCGTAATTTAAGGCTGCAGGTGACAAGGTGACATCATACTACCAACAAACAACACATCAAAATTCCTATATCATCAATGAATCAATCATCAACAGAATCACTCATCAAAAAAAAAAACATTCTAAAAAATGACATACAAATTATAACACAGATGACAATTTACAATTACAACATACAAGAGATACAAAATACCTTTATTGTTACTGGACTAGGACGACAAAATGTCGTTTGGCGCAAGCCTGTAGATGCCTAATTAAGGATAAAAACTATAAAGAATTACATTGAGTATAAGATACAGAATTTAAGAATTAGATAAATATAAACATATATAAACAGAATAAATGAATAAAGTGTCCAGTACTGGAAGCAAGTGGAGCCAGTACAGTGTTGCATTATTACACTTAAAAATGGGAGAAATAAAATTAACAATCAAAGTAGTTGAGAATAATTGCAATATTACACTTGAAAATAGGTAGGATAGCTTCTAAACAGTCACAGTGATTGAGAATACAGTCAGTTGCTGCTGTGATGCCCTTCTGTGTCTTCCTCTGTGTCCACCTCTCCCTCTGACCAAGCACATCACATGCAGAATACTTCTATACCTTCCCTTTGCCTCTCTCTAATGTCTGCCTGCTCCACATTCAGTAACTGTGAACCTTTATAATACTCAGTTTCCCCACTGCAGAGTAAATTATTTTACCCATAATCTAAAGCTGACAACATGTAATCAGTTGCACTGAAATGTGAGACGAAGCATGTTGCTAATTAATTCAATTTAAAGAGTCATGTGTTATCAATTATGAGATTACTGTGATGAGATTATGAGATTTTGAAATTGTCATCCATTCGAGGGTCAAGAGTTTCTAACTTCATAATAAGCCATCAGGTCTGCAGTTAAACATGTGAAGAAGTCACTGATACAATGACACATTTTTTTTAAGTTATTAATAATTAATAATCTTAGTCTGGATACTCTGCAGCATTTTTTCCATGTGGGTTTAGTCACAAAAAAGAGTATTTCTGATGAAATAAGGAGCTAGATGTATATCAGTTATAGACAGTTTTCCACAATCTAACAACCTAAATGTTGTTTTTATTGCTGACGTATTACTTATAAACCCTTAAAGGTCCTATATTATGCTAATTTTCAGGTTTACATTATTTTTCTCATATTGTCTGTCTGAATACACCTATATTCACCTTCTGTCTGAAACGCTCCATTTTAGCGCCTGTCTCTTTAAGTCCCCTTCCTGAAAGAGCCCACTCTGCTCTGATTGGTCAGTGTTCCCAGGTCTTCCGCATCTGCGCTCTCCGTGTCTCTGCACTGTCATTGCAGTCGGGGAATGAATGTAAAAGCACTCTACCACTTCTACCTATATATAGTATAGTTTTGACTTCACAACCGTACAGAAGTCTTGACGACTCGTTTAAGAGGCACAGTTTCTGAATATGATCTATGTGCATTTCTCTGTGGATTGAGCGTTTCTTAAAACTGTTTTTACAGTGTTGAGATAGCACCTCAACTTGCTTTAAAATAAAACAAAATACGTGGAAATCTCACTTTTTACGATACGGCACCTTTAACAAATGATTTATTAGCCATTTATTAGGCCATTATTCATAACAATACAAATAATGATTTATTAGAACGCTATTGTCAAACTTACACACTAATTTTTTATTACAGCTCTGTTTGAGATGCTGAGCCACAGGTCTCTTCAGGTCTTTGTTTTGTGTTTGCTCAAAGTGTCTCTCTGCTTCAGCTGATATTTCCCCTGAGTGATCTGTGTCAGTTTGCTTGACTGCCAACCAAGTGAATTAATTGAACTCGCAATTTGATGGTGTAACACATGTGCTGCCAGTCGGCCTCTTCTTTCGGTGTGTTTGAGCAGTTGTCGTGGGCGACAGGTGACGTCCTCTGTGGCAAGAGGTGGTGATAGTGTTTGTGTGCATGCATGCACTTTGGTGTATTTATGTGCGTGTGCGTTTAAAGGAAATATAGGATGGGCTTGGAGCCTGTGTAAACTGTGAAAGAGACACCACACGGCTCACTAAAATGCCTCTCATTGTGTGAGAGCAGCTCTGTCTAAACAGCAGTTGTGGTCAGAGGGCAAGCACTGCCACCTGCATCCCTGCTGGTTGCTGGCTTTAACAGACCCCCAACGGGACAGACAGTAAATTAGATGAAGCTATGTCTACCCTGACAGTAACGTGCTGTAGGTCACTAACTGAAGGTCTTTCCAAGCAGCTAGACAGGTTTCTCATCCAAGTCTATTTAAAGTCAAGCAGAGCAACTGAAGTCATGGCCCGCTGTGTAGAAACAGGGATTTCAGTGAAAACATATCTTTGTGTGAACTGAACTTTTCTGTATAGCTGTGACGGTTAGTGCAAATCTACTGGTATGAAAGTGTCAGTGATGCGATGGTTAATGGATAAACTTACCACAATCGTCTAATTATTTCAAATCATCATACAGACAACATTCAGACTACAAATAGAAATTGTTTAGTTTTCATAAATATATTAAAAAACTAAATTTGGGTCTTTCACATGAGTTAACTATATCTTATCAGAAAGACCTGTGTCAGCCTAAAAAGTTGCCCAACTGTATTCTACAAATAACATGTTTGATAAACTGAGTGTAGCTGTGTTTACTCTTCACTACATTCCTGTCTGTTATCACACATCACATAACAAATGTATCTCTCCTTGCATGGATTGCTCATTGTAGTGCGTGAAAGGAAGCCTTGGAGCTCCTGAGTGATGTGTTTTAGTGTGTGTGCAGCCTTGTTAACCCTTTACTTCTACTTTATTGGACAGGAGGGGCTGCAGCGGGGCTCTCACTGGGATCCTGGAGTGCGTCAGATTGTCTGCGGGCCTGTGTTTGGATAAGGCTGCATGCCCATTGTCTCTGATGCCCCAGCTGGGCCATGGTATGCCTCCATACTCCTGAAATAGAAAGACAGCTGAGGGCTGCCATGCATACTGAGGGCCGGGCTGGCCGAGCAGGCCGGGCCCTATGACCCAGACCACAACTTAGTACAATGAGACCCAGGGTATTGTCTGGAGCCAGAGGCTAATAGCTGAGGTATCAACTCACCCCCCCCCCCGCCCGAAACGGCTCGCTAAAAGACTGATTAACTCGGCTGTGTGTTATTAGTGCATGTGTAAGGGTGGATGTCAGGGGGGTGGAGTGGGTGTGGAAGAGTAATTGGGGCTTTAGAGTGTGTTTGTGCCACGCGTCAGCCCGTCTCCACTCTGATGAACCGATGGCTAAGACCTTAGCCCACACAGTTGCTGCAAGGTATTGTGGGCAGGCACGAGGCGATTACAGAAATATCCACCCTCGATGAATGCTTTGATCCAAAATGAAACACTGCTCCACCGCCCATGTTTAGGTTACTGCTATAGAGCAAAATAGGGATCTTAATATTTGCTCTCTCAAGCCAGCAAACAAGCAAACGAAAAAAGAAAAATGATTCATAAGAAATGAACAAGACAATATATGAAAACAAAAAAAGAGAATAAAAAAAGATAGATAGATAGCAAAATAATAATCATCATTTCTTGCAAGAAATGGTCTCAAATTGCTCAAACAAGTCAAAATAAATCAGGCAATATATTGATCATTACATTGTCTTATGTTCAGTATTTTTTCAAAGAAAATAACAATATAACAATAGGATTTGAATTTTAAAGCTGTGTGTTCATTTTAGTGAAGTAACATTTTGTATAGGTTCTGATGAACAGTCCCACCTGTGCAGAAATTGAACATGGAGAGAGAGGTGACTGTGTCATGTGCGATAAAACACTGCTGAGAATGACTGCAGTCATAATTCCCAATCTCTCTGCCTAAGCCTGCTGGCATTCGGTGCATGATGATCTAAAACAACTGTGACAGACCCCTAGATCAAGTCTTGATGCCCAAAATGTCAGCTCCTCACTTGCACATCACCAAACTGTGGGCCGGCTGGTCCACCAGAGTGAACAGAGGCCTACTGTATGTCAGTTTGGTCACTTTATATGGGGAGGTAATTTAAAGCTGCACAAATGTCTAATAATCAAAACATGAGCATTAATGGGCCTGGCCACATTAGACTCTAAATGATTTTGAGGAACACTGGGGATGTAAGAAGAGCTGTGGCTCTGAGAAGTCAGCTGTTGCAGTGTGCTGCAATATAGCAGTGCAAAGAGATGTGCTGGGGGACTACGCTAACGCTGCTTGCACTCCACTATGTGTTTGTGTGTGTGTGTGTGTGTGTGTGTGTGTGTGTGTGTGTGTGTGTGTGTGTGTTTACGTGCTGGAGAATGTGGACTTATTTAAAGCCAGCAGCTCTGGGGACTTTGGGATTCATCTCCTCCTCATGTGTTATCAGCATGCCAGCTTTTCAAATGGTGCAGCAAGTGACATAGTACATAAACCAGCCTCTGCCTCTCTGAAGAGCCCCTTGTCCCAGAATAGCTCAGGCCTGCTCTATCTAACTGATGCCCAAGAAAGTTTGAGCCATCACGGAAACACCTCTCAGTCTGCCACAGCAACAGATAACGGCATCAACAAAGATGGCCGCCCCTCAGGTCAAGACATCCATTATTAGGAGTTTGTTTTCTTGTTTCTCTCCATGTTTCTGTGTGTGTGTGTGTGTGTGTGTGTGTGTGTGTGTGTGTGTGTGTGTGTGTGTGTGTGCAAACCCTTTCTGTCATATTAAAAGTAGGCCTATCATCTCTCAGGTTTTGTGAAAGTTACTTAATTGGCACCAGACGATTGTCTTCGGCTTATCTACGTGGCTTTTGCAGAATTTCACGCAGTCAACAGTTAACAGTCAACAGTCAATCTCCCTATCAGGAATGCTGGACTCTGGCTTTGTCTATTCTGAGAAACTGTGGTCCCCTTTCCCTCCCCCCGTGCTGCACTGTCACCCTGCTCTCATACCAGGCACCAACCTCTCCCCTTGCTCTGAAGGTCAGATCTGGTGGAGCCAGAGTGTGAGAGGCGCAGTGCTAATGCCAGAATTACTGAATACACAAAATTACAACAGCTATGTGTGACCATATGACACCCTGTGCTACCAGTGGATAGTTACTGAGATACTTCTCATTTTCATCAGAGGCCCAAGGTGCTAAAGCTCTACATATTGCTGGCTACAGCTTCGTAGAAACAATCTGAAAAACTACAATTCAATTTACAATCTTTCATCACATATCTTGAATGAATTGTGTTTATTGATTTTAAATTCATGTGAGGCACTTTATTGTGTGGTCGGCCACACGCCACATTTCTCTCTATTAATATAATGCTGAGTATTTATAGTAACATGTTTAATGCCACACAGCTCCGGAAATAATCTCTTCTAAGGTTGCATCCTATGTGGCCTCACACAATAGCAAACATCCCTGTTGGCACTTAACAGCACAAAAGCTGCAGGGCTATTACTTAGAGGCCAACATGAGTTTAAGCATCACAGTCACCTAATGTGGGAAGAGTTCATTTGTGTTTATCAGGAGGTCGAGGGTGGGTAAAAACAATAACTAAAATCTAGATATGTATTTAACTCTACTGACTGTAATTTTTATGTTATTTTAATATTCTATATATGCAGTTTTTCCTGAGAATATTCTGTTTAATTAACAGTTTTTGTTTCTAGGTGTGGACACAAATCACTGTCCTGGTTGGCAATGATGCACTGCCCTTTCAAAATCTATGGAGTGAAAAAATTCTCTACCGGGATGCTCCAAATGCAACTCTCTCCCACTCCCTCGCAGTGTGTACAGTGCATAAAATAACTGGGGTACAAAAATAGCCGGCTTGGGTTTAGCGCAATGACAAAAACGTAGCTTTCCTTTTGTGTCAATTGAGACAGGCGCTCAGCACCAATAGGCGTCGGAGGAGGTGGCATATGCTAATGAGGGACAAATGTCCACTGGCCGTGACCTTGAGAAACACAGTATAAAGGAGGGCACATCTCACCAAGCTGTTATTTCGTTGTGGTCGTCCTGAGGTCAGTGGACAACGTTTTGCCTTTGTTTGGTAGGTTGGTCACTACGCATTTTACGCGCGGGTTGGCTGCCCTTAAAAGCGTCCTGTAGAGTAATAATTTCAGTTACAGTAGTATAGTGATACTGTTTACCTTTGCTGGCACGTGTCAGTTTACGCGTTATAAGTTTCTGTTTTTTTGTTCACACTTGCTGATAGTGGATTTGCGCTCTTTACGCACAAGCAGTGTTTAATGGCCACGCATTGTTTTCATCAATAATGGAAGGCTGAAGTAACAGAAACAGCTTTAACATATAAAGAACTACTGACCCTAATGCAAAGCTTTGTTTTCTTACCAAAGGAATTCCTCTACTCGTCTGTCTCACTAGTGCGTCTGGTTTTTGGGGCCGGTGAAGAGTTGCCAACATGTCGCGCTTTGACTCGAGGGACTTCGGGGAAGCTGCACAGTTTTTACGCAAATCTGACCTGGAGTTGATGGCGTCGCACACCATTGCTTTTGACGGTAGGTCTAGTAAGGAGAGACCAAAGAAACGAAACCTCATAAGAAAAATCACATTAAAATCAAATAATTCCGTTTTTTATTCAATATTAAATTCATTTCTGTTTTCAAATAAGGCAACAATTCAGCCGATCATGTGAGATTCCGCTTCGTCATTGCAGTTGCATTTGTTGCAGTGTTTTCAAAGAAATAGCTAATTTACAGTCTGAAAATATGGCAAAATATGTTTAAATAATATTACTTCATTAAATCACCGAACTGTTTTTTCAAAGTAAAATGTCACAATGTATCACTATTTTTTGTAAACTTTACGAAGGTGCTATATAAATAAATTTTTAAAATCATCTTTACACACTTGTTAAGGTGAGTAGGCCTATTTTGGACACATAGAGTAATTTGTGTAATACTTTTTTTGAGGAGTTGGTGTATTTCTTTAATACATTTTTTATGAATTGTCTCTGGCAACATTTGTATTATGGAGAGTTTTGCTGCTTCCCAACATCTTTCCACTTAGTGCACACCCTCTGCTGTACTGTTAGGTAAGAAGCGAGCCTGGGTCCCTGATGAAAAAGAAGCGTACATTGAGGTTGAGATCAAGGAGCTCAGCGGTGACAAAGTCATTGTTGAAACCAAAGATAGGAGGGTAGGTGATCACCCTCTAAATGCAATAATGAATGAAAACACTTTATGCACAGTACAATCCCATGTTCTTTTCCTCATGTCTGCCTGCTTCCATCCCTTTAGACTCTGACAGTGAAGGACTGTGACATCCAGCAGATGAATCCTCCTAAGTATGACATGATTGAAGACATGGCCATGCTGACACACCTCAACGAGGCTTCTGTGCTGTTCAACCTGCGCAGACGCTACTCTGCCTGGATGATCTATGTAAGTATCCCATTATGGTTCTTCGCCTCTCCCATCTTTCTATGATCCCTTAAGAGGCATTATTATCCAGATTAAATTACAGAGTTCAACTGTAAACTTGAGCAATGTCAACCTGTCAGTGGCAGAGCTGGACGTTTTTGCTTTAGGTGATAAGGTATCATAGTAGGTTAATGTTGTGTCATGTCCTGTTTCCTCAGACCTACTCGGGGCTCTTCTGTGTGGCAGTGAATCCATACAAGTGGCTGCCCGTCTACACAGCCCCTGTAGTCGCTGCCTACAAAGGCAAACGCCGCTCTGAGGCACCGCCGCACATCTACTCCATCGCAGACAATGCATATAACGACATGCTGCGCAGTGAGTGTACACTAAGACATTATAACAAAATACAGTACACACGAAAGAAAAATGTGACCACAAAAAAAACACAGTACACACAAGCACATACACACCGATACATATACCAACAAATATAAACGCACATACCTGCAGTCATGTGTACGTAACAAGCCTTGTATTATTTTCTCTTCGTCAGATCGGGAGAACCAGTCCATGCTCATCACGTAAGTATCAAATGCTTCAAATTAATATATTTCTTTGTCTTGTCACAAATTAGAGAAGAAACAGACAGCTTGTAAATAAGCAGCCATATTACATGTAGACTGTCCACACACTGCCACTTTAATATTTTGATATTTTTTCCTCCAAAGTTTTTGGCTTTTTCTGAAATCTATTCTTCACTTTTTTCTTTTTCTTTCTGTTTTGTAACATGCAGTGTAATTATTTTGATTTACACTACCTTTACTTATTTTGTGACCAGTTTTTACCTGTTGTATGTACACTTTGTTATTTTTTTACACTCCTATAGCGGAGAATCCGGTGCTGGCAAAACTGTCAACACGAAACGTGTCATTCAGTATTTTGCCATTGTGGCAGCTCTTGGGGAAACAACTGCCAAAAAAGGAGTAAGGCTGATGTGGCAACATTTTTGCTTCCCAGCTTTTTTGCTGTATTTTATTTTTATTTTCTTCATTTTTTTTTTTGGTCCCAGGAATCCTTCCGTGTATCCCCTTTAAACCGTGTCTATACATTTTCCTCACTGTCAAAATGGTCAATGTGAGAACTGATTACATTCATGTCTGAGTCTTTACCATCATGTGTTGTGTAGCCCTTTCCAGACACACTCTTTCTTATTGATTTTTAACTATTTTTCTTTTTCCCTTTCCATGTCATTTCCCTTTTTTTGGCTCAAAATTTTCCATTTTCTTTCCCTTTGCTTTGAGTTTTGGTTTTGACTTTTCTGTGTTCATTTTTCCTACCTTTTTCTCCCCTGCGTTCACCACACTTCATCATATAAAACAAGGTGGCCATTGGGTTTTTCCACAGCTTTAACAACCACTATCTAATTTTCCAGTTGGTTATGATGTTTCCCTTTGCTTTTGAAACAAAGCATTATTCAGTCAGGCTTTAAATAATATGACACTCACAGGCTTCTTACCTTATTATTTTACAGCAAGGTCTTGCCACTAAAACTGAGGTGAGTTCAAACTGCAGGAAAAAATAATCCAATTACAATATGTTTAACAGCAATTTAAAATAAACTTTAAATTGTAAAAAAAAAAGAAAAAGAAATAAATAAATGTATGTGACTGGACGTCTTTACATTTTTCTTTTGATATTATCTCCCAGGGGACTCTGGAGGATCAGATCATTGAGGCAAACCCTGCCATGGAGGCGTTTGGTAATGCCAAAACGCTAAGAAATGACAACTCATCCCGTTTTGTGAGTACCTGTAAAATCCCCTGTATATAGGATACAGTATATACATTGAAATGAGTTGGCTAATCCTGCTATTTGTTGGTCAGTTTCTGGAGCATTTAAAATAACATTTTCCCACAGGGCAAGTTCATCAGGATCCACTTTGGACATACTGGCAAACTAGCCTCTGCTGATATTGATATATGTGAGTTAACGGTCAAACATTGTATTCATCATCATCCTCATCATGTATTTCTCTTCTTGTTCCATGTCTGATATTAACATGTTACCGTCCTTTTTCACCTTTAGATCTTCTGGAAAAATCCAGAGTGATATTTCAGCAGCCCGGTGAGAGGAGCTACCACATCTACTACCAGATCATGTCGCAGAAGAAACCAGAACTGTTAGGTTAGCCATTCTGGCTGCTTTGTATATTTCATTACGTGCTTCTGCAGGACTGCGATGTGAACCTGTAAACTCTTTGTTCCAGACATGTTGCTGGTGTCCTCCAACCCATATGACTACCACTTCTGCTCCCAGGGTGTGACCACCGTGGAGAACATGGATGATGGACAGGAGCTGATGGCCACTGATGTAAGAGCTTTTATTTTGTCCACATGGAGAGAAATCCATAGAGCATATTGAGTACATTTGTGAAGTTGTGAGATTACTTTTCTTGGCTTCTTTACAGCATGCTATGGACATCCTCGGCTTCCTGTCCGACGAGAAGTATGGCTGCTATAAAATAGTTGGAGCCATCATGCACTTTGGCAACATGAAATTCAAGCAAAAGCAACGTGAGGAGCAGGCGGAGGCTGACGGCACTGAAAGTAAGAGTCAACAACAAGACATCTGGCACAAAAACAACAATTTGATTTAAAAGCAAGTTTGTGATTTTTGTCCCGTTTGGTTTTCAGGTGCAGACAAGGCCTCATACCTAATGGGCGTCAGTTCAGCTGATCTCATCAAGGGCCTCCTGCACCCAAGGGTGAAAGTGGGAAATGAGTATGTAGTGAAGGGACAGAATGTGGAACAGGTGAGGAGATGCAATGTCTGATGTCTTTGTTTGGTTTCATTATTTTATTAATCTGAAAGACGATGAATGAGGTAATCGTTCTGTAATATAAAGTGAACAAATGAGGCACAATATATCAAACATAAAAGCAGAACTGCGGTACGAAATGTACTTTACAGGGTAGAAAAGACTCAGTGTGTTCAGCTTCACTTCATTCTGCTGGACGACTAGTATGCTGATGAGTGACGGCTTCTTAATCCTCAGTCGATCAATACACTCGCCACCTTTGAATGTGGTATCTAAGCAACAGAAGCTATTCACGTGAATGACAGCTGTATGCGTGTGTGCTGATGCCGCAGGTTAACTACGCTGTTGGTGCTCTGGCCAAAGCCACGTATGACCGCATGTTCAAATGGCTCGTGGGACGGATCAACCGCACCCTGTACACCTCCCTGCCTCGCCAGTACTTCATAGGGGTCCTGGACATCGCTGGGTTTGAGATCTTTGAAGTAAGTTGATCCATCCTGCAATTTTTTTTTTTTAAAGATGAAAATTATTTTTATTAAGAACTATTACCATCAAACTGGTTTTCTGTTTCTAAGGCCATATTTTGGTTTAATATCAACAGGTGCTCTGTGTCTCATCCTTTCTTACTGTGATGAATAAGCTATACTGCAGGATGACTCTCCATAACATGTATTTCACGCTGTCCACTTCCAATGCTTCCTCTGAAACACATTTTCCTCTTTTGTTGCAGCTCAACAGCTTTGAGCAGCTGTGCATTAACTTCACAAATGAGAAACTGCAACAGTTTTTCAACCACCACATGTTCATCCTGGAGCAGGAGGAGTACAAGAGGGAGGGCATCGAATGGACCTTCATTGACTTCGGGCTGGATCTTCAAGCTTGCATTGATCTCATTGAAAAAGTAAAGAAAGTGTTTTATCTGTAATAGATGAAGTTGAATCATAAAAGAGTTTCACAGAGACGTATGTAACACTCTGCTCTTTCTCCAGCCGCTGGGTATCATGTCCATCCTTGAAGAGGAGTGCATGTTCCCAAAGGCCTCAGACAGCAGCTTTAAAGCCAAGATGTATGATAATCACATTGGCAAATCGCCTAATTTCCAAAAGCCACGGCCGGACAAGAAGCGCAAGTACGAGGCACATTTTGAGCTGGTGCACTATGCCGGAGTGGTAAGTTTGTTCTTGCTAAAGCCCTGAGACTTACAACATTAATTCTTACATACATAATTCAAAAATATGGATGTCCCTGCTGCTTTTACAGGTACCATATACCATTATTGGCTGGCTAGACAAAAATAAAGACCCACTGAATGAGACGGTGGTGGCGTGTTTCCGGAAGTCCTCCAACAAACTGCTAGCTTCTCTGTACGAGAATTATGTTGCCTCAGACTCAGGTACAGTAAACAGGATGTTGACAGAAGACTATAGCATAGAGAGGACACCTTAAGGAGTTCAAATTAATCACTCTGCTTATTACCTCGCAGTATCTGACCACAAGACTGGTGGCAAAGAAAAGAGAAAGAAGGCTGCCTCTTTCCAGACCGTGTCTCAGCTTCACAAGGTGAGCCTGACACCACAGATTAAAATGGTCCATTACTGATGCAGGTTAATACAGACAGAGGTGATTCCAAATCACTTACCTTTTTTTTGTGTGGTACGAGAAATGTTGGGCATCATTGGACAGCTGAGACGGAGGCAGTTAAGACTTGCAGTGATGTTTAGGGCAATGATCACATGAACATCACTTTAAGTCTGTGCTGGCTCTTCTCTCCTTAACATCAAGAATTTCACGTGTGAGGAACACAAAGTCCTGCAGATAAAAAAATATTTTCATGAAGATTTTTTGCAATGAGTGATGTTCAAATTGTAGATTCAAGGTATTATCATTTAATTTGCGGTGTCCCTCCTTTCCTACAGGAAAACCTGAATAAGCTGATGACCAACCTCCGCAGCACCCAGCCTCACTTTGTTCGCTGCATCATCCCTAATGAGACCAAGACTCCAGGTAACACATAGCACAATCATTGCATATAATCATTAGCTAAACAAACTGGACTAGGCTCATGTTTGAAACTTGTTCTGCACAGGGATCATGGAAGCATTCATAGTGCTGCACCAGCTGCGCTGCAACGGTGTGCTGGAAGGCATCAGGATCTGCAGAAAAGGCTTTCCCAACCGCATCCTCTATGCTGAATTCAAACAGCGGTACAGCGTTCAGATCACTTTTGGATATCATGGCATGGTAATGAGTCACGGTGATAATCTGTCTGACAACACTCTTTTCTTCATCCATTCAGTTACCGCATCCTGCACCCCAGTGCCATCCCAGATGATAAGTTTATGGACAGCAGGAAAGCTGCAGAGAAGCTGCTGGCCTCCCTGGATATCGACCACAACCAGTATAAATTTGGACACACAAAGGTAGGAAGTAGCAGCTTGTGTAAAGCAGAGCTGGTGAGTGGCAAAACAATCAACAAAAAAAACTAAATAAAAATTTTAAATTATTTTTATTGAATTATTTAAAAATTGGATGGTGTGTTGGTATTTTTAAAAATGAGCATGTGATAATAAATCTAATCTCTCGCCATTTTGGCTTCATGTAGGTGTTCTTCAAGGCAGGCCTGCTGGGTCACCTCGAAGAACTGAGAGATGAGCGTCTGGCCAAAGTCCTGACGTTGCTGCAGGCAGTCGCTCGTGGCAAAATCATGAGGAATGAGCGGAATAAGTTAATGAAAATGAAGTAAGAAGACCAAAGACTTTTGTCGATAAAATCACTTCCTTTTTTATGAACCTGAATGAATATAAAATGCATTCATAGGCAGAGGAAAGCATTCAAGCTTAATATCTCACAGGAAGGTGAAGACATGAGTGCAAAAAAACACTCCCTCAACAGTTGCTTTTCTGAACAGGTTCAATAGCAACACAATCAGCCGCGAGCCTTTCAGCTTGTGATATACTATACCTTAGTGTTCACTCCCCTGCTCTAGTATGTGTGGCATGCAAGGGCAGTGTTATCGGCGTGTGTGAGGCGTGTGCTTGCCCTTGTATGGTTACCAGGCATGTGTGTGGCCCTACTGTTAATAAGGGGCCCCATCCCTCTCTCTCTCTCTCTCTCTCTCTCTCTCTCTCTCTCACACACACACACACATACACACACACACACCCACACACACACACACACACACACACACACACACACACACACATCGCGGGTCTCTGGCCATTCTCTCCATCCACTCTCTCTAAATTAAACAATGCTGACGGTGTCCTCAGAGTCAGGTGGCGACATGTGTCAAGTGGCAGCTGCTCAGGCCCTCCCTAAAAATACAACCCCCGGCCCCCTCCCTGGATGCCCGATGGCCCCTGGCCCTTGGCCCCTTTTGTCCGCGGCGCCTGTACTTCTAAGTGAGTGCATTGATGGGATATGTGGCGGATGACGGAGGATTAAAGTCGCCTGTTGGACAGAGGGCTTACGTTTCTAAATAAACACAGACTCTCACCTTTGAGAGGCACCCAGCATGGTGTCATGTCAAAAATGCAATCAGTTCCCCCACCCTCACCTCCCACTTCAGCATGTGCACACTCACTCAAACTCACCCTCTAAACACTGAAAGAGAGTCCTTGACCAGTCGGCTCTGGGTCCATATTTAGGGCTGCTAGACGCCATTCTAATGAGACTAAATCAATCTGGTAACCCTGTTTGGTCACAGTCATGAAACATCAAAAGCAGCATTAGGTGTATGATTTCATTTTGCATCCCTCCGTGTATGATTAGATACAAGACAGTGAATAGCAGCAGGATTAGTGCCAAAATAAGTAACTAAATAAATAAACGGGGAACTCCAGGATAAATCTTTGTGACCTTCTTCTCTTAACTTGACGTGAACTTAACTTCTACTGGTTTGAACAGTGGTTCCCCACACAGCTTTGTCAGATGAACTCAAGTATTTTATCAATATCACCACCAGTCATGTTCCGAATTTGGGCATTTGTATATATATATAATAACAAAACAAAAAAAATAACATTTTCATACAATTGAACTGTCAATGTTTAGTTTGGTTTAATCAAGTTTGCATTTGTACTGTCAATGGCAGAAGCTACATATTTCAACCACTCATTAGGTACTTCATTAACTACTTCAACCACTGTTTCATTTATCACTTAAGCTAACTAGTTCGATCATTATCTTTTAGCTATTTTCAACCATTAATCCAATACTTTTAGTCAACCGTTTAGACCTTTCTGCTTTTAGACCTTTTTTTAATAGCTTGAGCTTCCACGTACCCCCTGGCAGTATACCTGATTGGGAATCATCGGTCTCTGTGCCATTTTAGATTCGTTTTTAAAAAAAGAAAAATTTCAGTGGTAGAAAAAAACCTCACTTTTCCAATCCCTCCTTTTTATTTCATCTTGTTTTTAGGGAGGCTCTGATGATCATCCAGTGGAACATCCGAGCCTTCAACGCTGTCAAGCACTGGCCCTGGATGAAGCTCTTCTTCAAAATCAAGCCACTACTGAAAAGCGCTGCCACTGAGAAAGAGCTGGCCTCTCTGAAGGAGGAGATGGCCAAGCTGAAGGAGGCTCTGGAGAAATCTGAGGTCAAGCGCAAAGAGCTGGAGGAGAGGCAGGTCAGCCTGGTCCAGGAGAAGAATGATCTCTCTCTACAGCTGCAGGCAGTAAGTGGCATTCCTCATGTATTCACACATTTAGCTTTTGGAAAGACAGATAGTTCAGTGGGAATGCACTGAACACATACTCTTTCTCCCCTGTAGGAGCAAGACAATCTTGCAGATGCCGAGGACCGCTGTGAGCTGCTCATTAAAACTAAGATCCAGCTGGAGGCCAAAGTGAAAGAAATCATGGATAGGCTGGAGGACGAGGAGGAGATGAGCTCTACTTTGCTCGCCAAGAAGCGCAAGCTTGAGGACGAGTGTGCTGAGCTGAAGAGAGACATTGACGATCTGGAGATCACTCTGGCTAAAGTGGAAAAGGAGAAACATGCCACTGAGAACAAGGTAAGGGAATTTGAAATGGAGTGAGTTGCCTCCAGAGGGAGTTAAGAGGCCACAGAAAGATCCACAGCACATTTAGTGGATTGAATATGTACGGGGAAATAAAAAAGAAACATGTTTTTGATTTCTCATTTCATGAGTGATAAATGCATTTCCTTCTTCCGGCTCACAGGTGAAGAACCTGATTGAGGAAATGTCAGTTCTTGATGAAACCATAATGAAGTTGACCAAAGAAAAGAAGGCTCTTCAGGAGGCTCACCAGCAGACTCTGGATGACCTGCAGGCAGAGGAAGACAAAGTCAACACTCTGACCAAAGCCAAGGCAAAGCTGGAGCAACAAGTAGATGATGTGAGTGTATTTATCGCCTAATTAAAAGCACAGGTGGTCATCATCATATACATGAAATGTAACAATTTTCAAACTTTCTATTGTGAACCAGCTGGAGGGTTCACTGGAGCAAGAGAAGAAGCTGCGTATGGACCTGGAACGGGTCAAACGTAAGCTGGAGGGAGATCTGAAACTCTCCTTGGAGTCAGTTATGGACTTGGAGAATGACAAGCAGCAACTTCAAGAGAATCTGAAAAAGTGAGTTTTCATATCATTACAGAAAAATATGATCTTACTATTGGGAAGTAATGATAATGATAATAATTGCCAAATATTTTCTACCAGGAAAGACTTTGAAATGAATGGGATGAGCACAAGGATTGAAGATGAGCAAGCCTTGGTCAATCAGCTCCAGAAGAAGATAAAGGAGCTACAGGTGGAAACTGATCTCAACTAGTAATAGAGCAGTTATGACATCATTTTGACAACATAACTGACCGCTGCTTTTCTCCAGGCTCGCACAGAGGAGTTGGAGGAGGAGTTGGAGGCCGACCGGGCTTGCAGGGCCAAAGTAGAGAAGCAGCGGGGCGATGTGGCTCATGAGCTCGAAGAACTGAGCGAGCGCCTGGAGGAGGCTGGTGGGGCCACCTCAGCCCAGATCGAGTTCAACAAGAAGAGAGAGGCAGATTTTCTGAAGCTGCGGCGAGACCTGGAGGAAGCCATGATGCACCACGAGGCCACAACGGCGACCTTGCGGAAGAAGCATGCTGACAGCGTCGCGGAGTTGAGTGAGCAGATCGACAGCCTGCAGCGAGTCAAGCATAAGCTGGAGAAGGAGAGGAGTGAGGCCAAGATGGAAGCCGATGATTTGGCCTGTACTGTGGAGCAGCTCTCCAAGGGCAAGGTAGATAGAACACACAGAAAGGTTTAAAGTACTAGATCAATCCCTTATAAAAATAAAATGTCCATCTTTTGTCTACAGACCACTTCAGAGAAGATGTGTCGCCTGTATGAAGACCAAATGAATGAGGCTAAAGCCAAGGCTGAAGAGCTCCAGAGGCAGCTCAACGACACCAACACCCAAAGGGCCCGTGCTCAGGCTGAGATTGGTAAGGAGCTTTTATTTTATCACAAATCTCACATGCAGATTTTACAGACCGGTCAGTAACACAGGTACCTTTTTCTCCTCCATGTAGCCGAGGTGAGCAGGAAGCTTGAAGAGCGGGAATCCATGGTCTCCCAGCTGCAGCGTGCCAAGAACTCCTTCAGCCAGAATGTTGAGGAGCTCAAGAAACAGCTGGAGGAGGAGAATAAGGTCAGCTCCATATCACTGCATCAGTCAGTGGTGGTTATTTACAAAACTGGTAGCTACCTCTGCAGAAAATCAGAGTTCCTCCACTTCAACTAACTGCTCTGTGCCATCATGATTGGTCTCTTAAGGCTAAGAATGCCCTGGCCCATGCGCTGCAGTCATCTCGACACGACTGTGATCTTCTGAGAGAGCAGTACGACGAGGAACAGGAAGCAAAGGCTGAGATGCAGAGAGGTCTGTCCAAGGCCAATGCTGAGGTGGCTCAGTGGAGGACCAAGTATGAAACTGACGCCATCCAGAGGACTGAGGAGCTGGAGGAAGCCAAGTGAGTGAGATGTATTTTTAACTCTCGAAATTCGATGGTACACAATGATCATTTGAAAGCATGAGCGCCAAATGTGTTTGCCTCTCATTAGGAAGAAGGTGGTGACACGTCTGCAGAACGCTGAAGAGACGGTGGAGGCTTCCAATGCCAAGTGCTCCTCCCTGGAGAAGACTAAACATCGGCTCCAGACAGAGATCGAGGACCTGGCCATTGATCTGGAGCGTGCCAATGCTGCAGCTGCTGCTCTGGACAAGAAGCAACGCAACTTTGACAAGGTATTAGCTGATGGCAACTATTCCAGAGGATGGCTTTTGCTGTCCTCAATGGAACGCACCCTAAATAGTCAGATGACTAATAGTTAATTTGTGCATCATTATTATTATTATTATTACATGGTGAATTAATATGATTGGGTTCTGGTACCATGTACAATGCCAACTCATGACTTGTGTTCCAGTGCAAACGTGTCTTGTTGTGTACTCCAGGTGCTGGTCGAGTGGAAACAGAAGTATGAAGAGTGCCAGTCAGAGCTGGAGACCTCTCAAAAAGAGTCTCGCAGCCTTAGCACAGAGCTCTTCAAACTGAAGAACTGCTACGAAGAGACCCTGGATCATCTCGAGACCTTCAAGAGGGAGAACAAGAACCTCCAAGGTACCTGTCATTGTTTTTTTACAACATGAATACCCAGTTTGAAGGTTGCATAAAACCGATCATTAGTTTACCTAGACTTTATACAAAATACCGAATATATTTCTATCTTTACTCCCCCAGAGGAGATCACTGACCTGTCAGATCAAATCAGTCAGGGAGTGAAGACCATCCATGAGCTGGAGAAAATGAAGAAGGGTCTGGACATGGAGAAAACTGAGCTTCAAGCTGCCCTGGAGGAAGCTGAAGTAAGCCGTTTGCTGAGTTCTCACTTCTTTCTCCTTGTGGTCTGGGATCTTTTTTGACAGAGGTTACCCACAGAATATCTTCAAGCATTAAGTATCTGTCTGTCTCAGGGCACTCTGGAGCATGAAGAAAGCAAAACTCTCCGCATCCAGCTGGAGCTTAACCAGATCAAGGCTGACATTGACAGGAAACTGGCGGAGAAGGATGAGGAAATTGACAGCCTTCGGTGAGATTCGTTGATTACTCTTTTTGTCCTTCTTTATGGCAGATTTGACTCTATTCCATCGACCAGTCCATACAAACTGGGCCTCCTTAATTTCTCTCTCCATGAAATCTTTCAACTTCTAGCCGTAACCACCAGAGAACACTGGAGTCCATGCAGGCCACCTTGGATGCCGAGGCCAAGTCTCGCAACGAGGCAGTGCGCCTGAAGAAGAAGATGGAGGGTGACCTGAATGAGATGGAGGTGCAGCTGAACCATGCCAACAGGCAGGCCTCAGAGTCCCACAAACTCCTGAGAAACCTGCAGGTTCAGATCAAGGTGAGTCCATCTAGCAGCTGGTTGATGAACTTACCTAATGTGTCAGATTCATTAGTACATGGAACAAATTCCATCCATCTAAATATTTTGCTTGTATATGATCTGTGACTCCAGGACATTCAGTTGGAGCTGGATGAGACTATTCACCAGAACGAGGAGCTGAAGGAGCAGGTGGCGGTGACGGAGCGCCGCCACAACCTGCTGGCTGCTGAGGTGGAGGAGCTAAGGGCTCTGCTGGAGCAGAATGACCGTGCACGCAAGCTAGCTGAGCATGAGCTGCTCGAGGCCACGGAGAGAGTAAACCTGTTGCACTCTCAGGTAGGAAGAAACATTTAAAACCACCCTGCAGTGCATTTATGAAAGATTATGACTTCACTTCATATAAATATATTGGCTTATCAAAGGATGGTCACTTACTTTCAGTAGATGGACATGAAGAGGATACTTTTGTTTTCCAAGCTAGCTAGTCTTTGTGGTGGTTGAAAACAGCAAAATAGCTGCAAAAGCAAGTATTTCTGGCCTATTTGTTACTCTTTGGTTCAGTTGCTCTGATTACTTAATCCCAGCTAGTGGTTACCAGTTTTAGAAATAAAAGAAAACAAGATAAACTGACATTTTAATAATCCTGAGATGATTCTTGAAACTGACTCTTTTGCTGCAGAACACTGGAATGATCAACCACAAGAAGAAGCTGGAGAATGATCTGTCCACGCTGTCAAATGAAGTAGATGATGCTGTGCAGGAGTGCCGCAATGCAGAGGAGAAGGCCAAAAAGGCCATCACTGATGTAAGTTCTGGAATAAACTAAATATAAAGTGCATGATATAAGACATTTACAGTACAGAATAACTCAACAGGGGTTTACTCAATGCCCATTTAACAATGATCCTCTGAATTCTTGTAGGCAGCTATGATGGCAGAGGAGCTGAAGAAGGAGCAGGACACTAGCGCCCATCTGGAGAGGATGAAGAAGAACATGGAGCAGACCATAAAGGATCTGCAGATGCGGCTGGACGAAGCTGAGCAGATCGCCCTCAAGAGTGGAAAGAAGCAGGTCCAGAAGCTGGAGGCCAGGGTGAGAGATGAGCGTAATTAAATAATGATGTAGTCACTGTCCTACCTTATAATTGCTGTAATGGGTAGTGAGTTTTGTTTGTAATCTGAGTGGACTGGTCATTTTTTGGTCTTGCCTGTAGGTCAAAGAACTGGAGAATGAAATTGAATCGGAGCAAAAGAAGAGCCAAGAGTATCAGAAGGGAGTACGCAAGTATGAGAGGAGAATCAAAGAGCTCTCCTACCAGGTAAACAACAAGTGTGTTTGCACATAGATCATGCTGGGGTGTAAAATATGAATGCATGTTTTTAGGAGCTCCCTGTTGTTGTCTGTGCAGGGTGAGGAAGACAAGAAGAACCTGGTCCGCCTGCAGGACCTCATCGACAAACTGCAGACCAAGGTGAAGAGTTACAAGAGACAGGCTGAAGAAGCGGTGAGTCCACTATCAGCAGTTTAGTATTATTGTAGTGTCAGTGATAAATTATCTTCACCACATCATTAGCCATAGCTGGAGGGGTTTGAATAGAGTTCAGTTTACTGTACACTAAATAGGTTTCTTGGTTTCCTCCTGTCTGCAGGAGGAGCAGGCAAACACCAACCTCTCTAAGTACAGGAAGCTCCAGCATGAGCTCGATGATGCAGAGGAGAGGGCTGATACGGCTGAAACGCAGGTCAACAAGCTCCGGGTCCGCACCCGGGACCAGGGTAGCAAGGTTAGTAAACTAAATACTTTTCATATTACAGTATGCTGCTGAATTGTATGACCTTTAGAAGTATTAATTAAAATTAGCCAGCAGGCTTCATAACAAGAGGGTTAATCTGAGAAGAGACTGAACGTTATCCTCTGTTGAAGATGACCTCACATAGCCCTCTTATATGATCTCTAGTGTGGTCACGAGTAACTCTGTAACACTGTGTATGTGGTTGCTAATAAACATCCCTGTCTTGTGTATTTCAGCATGCTGACTGACGTGAGGCTGAACGCTGCGGCCAAACATATCACAGCCAGCCAGCTGCAACAGCTGTGCTCAACTGTGACGACACACCCAAATAAAGACTTCAAATATTTACTTATGACTGTTTGGTTTTTTTTATTTTTCAGTGTAAATATGTGATAAAGATAGAAATCCCACAGAGAAGATCTAAAGGAGAATTTATTATATTATTAAGTTGACAAACAGCTGTTAAATAAGGAAAATGAAGTTTAATACCAGCAGGAGGAACATGTGGGTGAAAGTTGGTTACAAAAGTAGTTACAGTAGAATGTCAAACTAAAACATGAATCTTGTTTGATGGTCAAACAGGGTTAGAAAGAGATTAAGACTGAAGTGTGCAGAGGTGAATAACTAACAGCCATGTGAGATTTTATGCAACGTCAACACATGAAAAAAACATGGGTTGTTATCTAAAATTAATTCATGATTTACACCATGAATATTATCCACTGTTCGCATCTCTTAAAGTCATTCCTTTCAACAAACACTAAGATGCGGTTGATCATGGCGAGGTGAGACACAATCCTATTTAATCAAAAAAAGCACCACGTGGTCCGTTGAGTGTGAATCTTAAGACCGGATGCAAAATGTGTCTAATATAGTCCTCATCATGCCAAACATTACATAAATCTCCAGTTAATAAAGTCAAAGCATCAGGGATCTCAAATAAAAACCAAATAGTGTTATGTTTAACACTGTGCATCTTGTTCTTGGCCAAGGGGATACCATTTCACCATTTTCTATATAAACTAATGAATGAAATCTAAGGCCTACTAGGAGCATAAGTGTTGATAACCAATTCTCTTGTGCATCATACAGAGGGCTCACTCTCTCTAAAATTCAGATCACAAAGCTACAGAAGTCAGGGTTTAAAGATTGTTTATGAAGTTGCTCCCGAAGAGCGCTCACAACGTTCATAATTTTATACCAATAACCTCATAGGCTTCCATAGTGGATGACTGGAGTGATAAGAGATTTGGATCAATGATAACATACGATCAGTACTAAGAATGTAACACCACTTCAGAGGTACCCCGCTTCAAATCACATTATGCTATCAAGAAACCAAAGCAATTATCTCGGGCATCCAGCAAAGAACAGAGAATTTGTTAGAGAAGCACTTGTAAAGTGTAATTGTATCAACTTCACTGCAAAGCACAAAAGATTAACTAATTCAAAGTATGTGCACGCACACCCATCAAGAGATTTAAGACATGCTGAATGAAAGTTAGAAAAAAAGGAAACATTTCTGGTTAAGTAGCTTTAAAGCAAATAAAAGGCTTTTCAAAGTGTTTGCATCCCAAGGCGGCATAGCACTAGCAACTCATGGCATAAGGGGTCAACTGCGGAAATGCCCTTATACATTCACATGAACATTTATTATGACTCATGACATGCTGAGAGTAAAACTGTACACTTGACATAAGAAGTGGTTTGATCTGTACGGTGCAAGGATAAAATATGAGGTAGCTCATCCATTTGTACTTATCTCAGGTTGGGTCTGCTTAATTTGAGAAACCAAATCAGCATCTTCCATTTCCATTAAACAGCCGCACATTCAGGCCGTGAACACATCAACATAGCCCTGCCCACTGCTTCATCTTGATCCAAACAAAAAAAAAAAATCAAGTGGTTTCATGTAAAATGAGCCATCATAAAGAAAGATTGTCATTCTCAGCTTGTTGTCAAAGACTTTGAGAGACCAGAGAAAGTGGTAGACCTTCAATCCAATGCTGATGCTGACTGGAACAATGTAAGTGGTAACCTAACACTAGCACCTGCATAGTTTATTCTCTTCTCAAAGCATCTCTCACAACATGGATACACATTCGGTTACAAAAAGAAAATGTTTTTAATCAACAAATGTGGTAAAATATAATAAACAATAAAAACAATTTAATCTGTGCAATGTTTTATTCTACAGTTTATCCAGAGCTAAAACGTTTGAACAAGACATAAGTAAATAAAAAATAAAAAAAAATAAAAAAAAAACCTGGTAAAGAAACGACTCAACAGAGTGGGTGGTTTTAGGGGAGAGCAGCCCCGTGTGATTTGTGAAACATGTCAGCCAGCCCATAAGCTACCTAAATGTGCAGAGTAGAGCCGAAAAGCACCAATTAACAATATCCATCTAATAAAATAGACCCACAGACAGGTTAAAACGCAGTTCTTGATAAGACCCCTGCAAAAAAATCCCATCTCAGCAGTTTCCCCCACAGGTCAGCCAGTGGCATGGAACAGAGAGAGCGTAGGTAGTGGGAGAGTGAGGCCGGTGACTCCTGGCAGCCCTGTGACAAACCACTGATCTGCACATCTGGGTAACGATTTAAGCTGTGGCCATTTCCAAACCAAAGAATCTTTTTTTCTAAACATACTTTGTTGAATCATACATATATATTTTTTTCTTTTTTGAATTTCACCTAAAGCAAACAACCAATGCAGGTGTCATTTCGCAAGGTCCCTTAATTGTCTGTCAAACGATGTGGGGAATCTGGGGTGGGCATACAGGTTTCCTTCTCTTCCTTTGAAGAAGAGGTCGGTAACTTAGTGAGAGGATGACAGCCAGGCAAATTACGTCCCATCACGTCTGTGATGACAGCCTCAATGCGAAGGTACAGACAAAAAAAACAAAACAAAAAACAGGCGAGTCTTTACATCCAGAATGCAGTCACAAAGTGCCTGGATGGCTCAGCTTAGTGGAGACATCACCAGCTTTAGGTGTCCATGCTCCCTGTGACCTTCTGCCCTGTCCCACCCCCAGCGCACTAAGTGAACAAACTGGAGGTCAATCTTCCAGTAGGTCTCTGTCCAGATCCATGTAGGGTTCATCAATGTAGCTTGCTATGGCACACAGAGAAGTCCTGTCTGAGCCCAGTAGCACTGACACCGTCTCCTTCCAGTAGCTGAAGGGGATACAGGAACTCTGGGAGGAGAGAAAGCAGAGAGGATTTGAAACAATAAAACATTGTTTGACTTAGTGCTCGTTACTGAAGGCTTAGCTGCAATGTCAAGTTACATGTACACTACCGGTCAAAAGTTTGGGGGCACGTAGAAATTTCCATTCCACTCCTTTACAGACAGAACACCAGCTGAGATCAGTTGCATTGTTTTTTTTAACCAGGGCAGCAGTTTTCAGATTACAGTATGTGCTTACATAATTGCAAAAGGGTTCTCCAATGTTTTCTCAGTTAGCCTTTTAAAATCATATCAGATCAGTAAACAGAATGAGCCTTTGGAACATTGGATGAATGGTTGCTGATAATGGGCAATGTAGATATTGCATTAAAGATCAGCCACTTCTGTCTACAACAGTCGAGAACCCTTTTGCAATTACGTAAGCACATAATGTAATCTGAATCTCAGCTGGTATTCTGTCTGTAATGGAGTGGAAATTTCTAAGTGATCAGCTTTTGGGTTGTGTATATAATGGTGATAATAAATATTGTTAATGTTGAAGCAGCCATGATTTCTATTTCTGGCCACTTGGGGGCAGCAAAACAAGCAAATACACAACATTGATAGAAAACCATTTACAACATTAGCATTCATTTGGCGTTGTGTTGCCAAATTCTTATTGGTCAGACAATCGCTGGTGTTACTGTCTTGTGCATTTCTTACTAGCTGAAACACCAAAGCTGGGAGCGATTGAGATCGCTTTGGAGGCGCAGCGTTTTTTTCTCAGCTGAGACGCTTTGCCTCTGGTTGCTAGGATACGGAGCATCCACTGAGGTAAAAATGTATTAATTTCTCCTCCATTGTTGTTGTTGTTCAGCACTTACACAGTACGTGCAGGATGTGACAGTGGGTCTTTGTGGTATCTGTCCCACACCGATCACTACAGCATCACGCTCAATGACCATGAGGATGTAATACAAAACCAAAAAGTGTTCCGTTTGCTTCGCGACCTTTGGACCAATCATTTCGCCGTAGCTGTAGCTCATTAGCAGACAGCTACTTTTCTAAAAGGGTCTCGGTGTCTTTGTAGTCATTCCAGAAGCTTAGTAATCCGGCCAAGAAGACGGTGACTTTTCTGAGACTTTGAACAATAATTCCAGAGCAATAAATTCACAATTGCATGGCTATTTACTGTATTTAGTCATCTTTTTGTACCAAAGAAAGATCTATTCGTGTTAGCCGGGTTCCATCTTAGATTGGGGCAACTTGACTGACAGCTGGCTTGACCAATTATATCAAGTCATTTGGGGATCGAGTTTGCCCAGCTAATAGAGAGGTCTACAGGAGGGCCTTATTTACTGTGTGTATTGGAAGACAGAGGAAAGAAAGAAAAGAGACGGCAGAATGAAGCCTTGAGGTTGAAATGAGTGCAATTTGGCCTACTGATGTCAGACAGACAGATAACGCATTAGAGGTGACTAACCTTTTTGGATAAAAGCGTAAAGCGACTTTTCTGGCAAAAAACCTAAATAGTTTTATATTTTTGTTAGTTACAGAGTGTTTTTGTTTTTCCCTGATTGCCAACACTTGGGAGAACAATTTTCTTAGCCAAAAGTCTTAGTCATTATGGTTCCCTGTGTGATTTCGTTTCCACTTAGTCTTTTCTTTTGTCTCTATAGTCCTATAACAATTTATACATTCTATATACACATATCCTGATAGTCCAGGTTCTCCTGAAAGAAATGATGTATATAACTTGATTGTGCATAACAGGGCTGAAGTTATACAAGCATTATTACACAAGGAGACCAGGCGAAAACAAAGCTGGGAAAAAATGGCTTAGACCTCAGAGGGTTAAGATGCAAGATGATATGGGAAATAACGAGAAACTAGTACAGTGCCCGTTGGAAATGTGCCTGTTTGAAACGGGCTGATTGCTTGGCCTGTGGTAGTGCTGCTTGTAGAATTCTTCAAAACCAAATTGTACCCCAACATTACATACAGAAGGACCCCAAACCACTTAATATGGAACTTCACTGTATAGCCTACTACTGACTTACTGATTTATCTGACAGAGAACGTTGCACATTCAGAATGTAATCACAAAATATCACAATGAAAATGTGGAGTAATCAGACATTAGCGTCATGGACTCATGGCAGTGTACTACCCTCACGTTACGAATGTCACATTTCAGCAGAGGTGTTAATTTCCATACAGGTTTAGTGACTTGACGGTTAACGGTGAAGTAGGGGATTTGATTCGCGGGGGTATTTTGGCGACGGCAATGTTATTAGTGTTGTAAGTTAGCAGTAGACTTAATTAACCCGACCCAGGGTGAGTCTGATGAAAACTGCTATGTCTGCCCGGTTCAGCTCTGAGATTTTCTCGCATTGCACAGCGCTGTGAAGGAATAATCTCAGAGATGATGTTATGTTCTGCCTCTGTTTAGAAGTGGTGAATGTAGGCTACAGCTCACAGCAACTTAATACTACATAGTGTCTGGCTTTTGTTTAATATTTAGTATTGGCAAATGGCTTTTATTTTTTAAAGATTTTTGGGCATTTTAGGCCTTTATTTGAACAGGACAGCTCAGACATGAAAGGGGAGAGAGAGGGGGAGTGACATGCAGCAAAGGCCACAGGTCGGAGTCTAACCCACGACCGCTACGTTGAGGATTAAACGCCTCTAATTAATTAATTAATATATACACATACACACACACACACACACACACACGTCATGTAGCCAACTTTGGAATCAGGAAAAGCGTCAAAGGCGGTAACACCACCCCCCGCTGTTGTAAAGAGTTCTGCATGTGGCATCTGCGTGTGACTTGCAGTTACCTTCCCTTCAAACACAGACACACATACAGATACATCCCACTTCATTACATAGATGAAGAAAAGAGTTGGGATTATTTTTTGTATCTCCCCTGTCCTTTAACACTTGCTACCGCTTTAAGAATGGACTCTTCAGAATAATAAGTATTCTATCAAAATACAGAACACAACTTAGCTAAAAATTTCACTATAAATCGTCTCTTGAATTTTGTTTCATTTTAACCAATACGGAGGTCTAAACCAGTTGTACAAGCTTGTGTTCCAGCCAAATAATACACGTCCAGCATGCATACATGTTATTTCCCAGAATGTTGTGAATGTGTGCTAGAAAAGTGACTGAACGTAAACAGTAGACACTGAGAGGGGACTCGCATGACATGCTGCTGACTTGCTGCTTGTTTGAAGCAGCGGTTGTAGACTTTGGTGAAATAAAGATAATTACTAATGCTTCAATTATGCTCAGGAAAGAGTGACAGCTACTCACGTTCTCCAGACAGGTGCTGTCTTTGTCCTTGTTGAGGTAGTGGCGCTGCCAAAAGCGCAGTAGGTTGTGGAAGTTGTTGAGCAGGCAGCCCGGGTACTTTTCGGCGTACTCCTTCTCCCGCAGGGCGTTGAGGTAGAAGGGCAGTTTTGCCTTTCTTCTGGCCAGCATCAAGATCACCAAACTGGTGTTTAAACAGCTCACATTCTCCTGGAGGATAAATATGATGGATGCAAGAAGGAACAAGATTTGAATTCACACACTCCTTGCAAATACAAATCTATTGAAATGCTAATTGTAACTGATGTTAGGTTTATCTTAAAATGTGGTTAAATCTGTGAGTCCAATCATTTCTTATTCTTGAACTGTGAGTTTCTCTGAATACATGTGACAAAGTGAAAATGAAACAAGACCTGTGTGAGTGTCTGTACGTTGATGATGTTGATCAGACGGAAGAGGAAGGCCAGCCTGTTCTCAACTCTGGCCATGTAGGACAGCAGGCAGCATTCAGAAAGCACCTCCACCACTGGGAAAATATAGAACACTGAAATCAGTGGTTAAAATCTAGTATAGGAATAACACTTCCATCTATTTATGAACAGGAAAAAGTATTTTTCTATTTTGGGGGGGTTTTGCGGCATTTTAAAAAAAAAATTTTTTAAAGCCTTTATTTATCCAGGGACGACCTGTCACAGTCACACTGTTCCACATTCATACCTGGAAGCTGCCCAGTACAACCACAGTCTGATCTGCTGGCCACTGAGCAGCTCCACTGGAGCAGTTGGGGTTAAGGGCCTTGCTCAAGGGCACCACTCTTTCACCGCTCACTTCTCTAACCTCTAGGCCACCGCTGGCCCACTGTCAAAGATCAAATCAATCTGATTGGTTCATAGTCGTGATGTAATAACCATATACAACAGCTATGGTGTCTAATTTCTTTCAGCACTCGGCTCTCTTCATACTCCATTGATCTCGCAGATGACTGCTGGTCTACCACTGCCTCGACTGGTTGGTTAGTTTGTGTTTCATGTGTGACTTTGGTAAATCCAAACTAACCATTTAGTATTAAGAGCAAAATTGTGTTTGTGTGTGTGTGTGTGTGTCCAGCCCAGGAGGTTTATTTTATTGTGAACATAATCATATTCTAATAAAACATTTAAATTCCCCTCGTATCTGGCTGAACGACGCCCCTTAGCTGATTTGAGCTATTGCTTAAATATACCTCGTCACTCCTTGAAGCTGCTTTTCATGATTCCCCCCCATTTACACAAATCACCTTATTTTATGTTTTGTCACACACCAGCAACTATTTGACAAATATATATCTATCCTTAGTTATGCTTTTATCAGACGCAAGTCCCAAAGGGCTTAACAAAACAGAAAAAAGGACAGGAACGGTGCCTGAATCTAACTAGTCAAAAATCAACGATTATTTAATTCAAAACAAGAAATTATTTTAGTAACTTCTCCTTTAAGTGTTCTCTAATCAACTATTCTACATGTGTACATTTCCCATTCCAGTTTACCTTTGACATCTTCAGTCTGGCTCTCAAAGCGGTCCAATGAAAGGACAATGCAGCGCACCAGCATGTTAGAGTCCACCAGAGAACTATTGATCTGCGTCAGGAAGGTCTGAAACTACAGAAGAGAGATCAAATTATACCATCAGTATAGTATACTATTAAGACATACTTGTTCATCCACCACACAAGCTGAGGAATGGTTTTAACATTTTATTTTGTTAGGCCAGCATATACATTTTTGTAACGCATTAAGGTGTACACAATTATACCTTCTCTGGAGTGTTGACATATTTGTTGAATCTTTTGAAGGCATCAATGTTAAACTTCATGAGCTCTCCAAGCAGATCAAAGTAGCTCTGTAGGACATCTCGAGACGTACAGCCACTGTCTATGATGCAAAACAGGATGTGCTGTCGAGGGATGGAAGCAGAAAGTGAGCAGCTGTACATTCAAGAGAATTCAAAATCAAGGACAGATCTGTGCTATGTGGAGGGTCTTCATGGATGATGAGAAAAACGATCCATGGTTGTAGTTTTACCTCTAGTAGTCCCCTCTTCAGGAGGAACATTTGGTCTGCATAGGAGGTGGCTCCTCTGAGAAAACTTTCCACTGCCCTTGCCTGCCAGAATCTACAAACACAACAGAAAGCTTCAGCAAAGCTATAAAAAGCAGAACTAGAGACAAATCTTGAGGAATCTTAAAAAAAAAAAAAAAAAGAGAGAGCCTGATACTCCAATATGGGGACTCTTTTAAATAAGGCTGACATATCATCATCTTTATCTCTGGTGTCTTAATCTTCGGCCTACGTGATGCTGACCTGAATGACGAGTCTGGAGGCTCCCTCTTCATGACAGTGAGAAGGCGTGTGAGAAGGCCCTTCTTCCCGTCACACACTAGGCTTCTGTCTGTGTTGACCAGTGCTTCCACCTCAGGGATGTTAGCCTTCATGGATATGGCACTCAGTTCATTCAGCTCCTGGCTATTCAGCAGGAGGTATTTATTCCTAAAGACAGGTAAAATATTTTAACAACAAACATAGCTTGAAAGAAAATATCAGCTCCCAGGTCATTAAATTAAGGGTCACTTACTCATGGTGATCACTGAAGCTCTGAAGTAGCCGCAAGAACTGGATTTTGAAGGATATTTCCTGCACAATGAGAACAGAGTGTTAATGGTTATGTTCAACTTGAAAATGTTTAATGTAACTGCACAGAGCCAGTTTCCAAGGATAGTGTTGAAAGTTCATACTGGACTACAGTCGCAGTTCTCATTTTGGCCATGGACGACATGATTTGAGGCAGTGTATTTCCTCCAGATCAGCTTGTCAAACAAGTTATTGAGCCCTGGGATGAGACGAAACTCTGCCAACATCTTGTGGACCTGTGAGACACAATACAGTGCTCAGTGAAACACGACACTCCAGCTTAAATCTCAAGGAGGGACGAGATGTGTGCTGTTAAGTACCTGGTTCCTCTGTCGGCCCATAAGGAGGACACACAGCACATAGAGCACTTCTACTTTATACATGATCTCATGGACAATCTTCATGGACTGGGGCAGTCGATGTCTCAGAGGGCTGGTGGCCAGGGAACTCTCATCTGATGACTCTGGAGGTGAGGGAAAAAAAAACTGTCAAAGTTTATAGGATTTAATCAGTGTAAGGAACCGGCAGCACAACTGACTCGTCTCACCTGTACTGCTTTGTTCAGCCTCCTCAGTAGCCATCTGCATGAGGGCGTCCAGGACCAGAGCATTGTCTAGCCATGTGTACCAGTCCTCCAGCTCCTGCAGGAAGTTAGCTCCTGTGGCCTCAGACACCTTTCTAGTGGCCAGCTTACACAGCCGCTCAATGAAGCCAGTGATGTTTAGCAGGGTTACTATTGGAGAAATAGTATTGATAGTTCACAATTTACTGATCCATTCTTTTGCAATGGCACAAAATACATTATAGCATGGAGTGAGAACTCTGTACTAGGCCTGCACTATATACCGTTTTAGCATCGAAATTACAATGTGCGCATGCGCAATAGTCACATCGCAGGACGTGTGATGTCAAGTCAGGCAAATGAACCTAAACATGTCATGCTACACTGGATAATAAACCAATGTGTTTATGATGAAATGGTTTATGAGAGCAAAACATTGATTACAAGAGCACGTTCTTCATAGATCTAGCCTCTTCATTCTGCCCTCAAAAGTGCACCAGATTAATGCATTCAACTAAAAATGTTGAATATTCCTGTAGTCTCTTTTTTATTATTAATATAATTAAAAAAAGGGAAAATATTGCAATGTCAGATTTTTCCCCAATATCGTGCAGCCCTACAATGTACTCTGAAGACAACCTACCCTGGTTGACCTCGGCCCGTGAGGGGCTAGCATTGCTTTTCTGCTGTGCATTTTTGGCCAACAGGGTGTGCTTGTCGTCGTTTCCTACATCAGGTTCTGAGATAGTGACAGATAGGATGCGGCAGAAGTTGGCTAGTTGTTGTTGGTCAAAGCTTTGGACCAGGCCTGACAGGTTGGGGATGCCCTCTAACTGGATCATTTCCTGTAAAATGCAAACAAATGAACTGTTACCAAACTAAAAGCAGAGCGACATCAGACATTTAACATTTATGCAATTAACAAGTATTGAGATTGACCCTGACTGAACCTGCTAAAACTGTAGCAGTTTTTTTCTTCATATTTCAATAGATCAGTTTATGGATAAAAGCCAAAAAAGATATTTACCCATAAAAAATACAGAATTTAATTTTGACTTTTCATTTAAAAAAACAGCAACAAACAATCAGCATAATAGGAAGGGAAAATTGAGTCCTGAATATGCTTCTCCCTCTATTATTGTAGCAATGGTTCATAATTTATTTTGCCAGGCTGAATTGCCTGTGATGTTTTGATCTATTGTGATCCGAAATAATGACAAATGATCAGGACAATTTACCAGAGGAAAAAGCATTTTCTCAAGATTTCTTCCTTAGGCCTGGTACATAATCCATGCAAGGTATGCCTACGCATACATTATCTCTAGACTACTAATCTACACAGGGAAAGAAAAGCCACTGTAATGATGGAACAGGGTACTTAAAAACAGGACATGCGTGTTTTTACACACTTAATTCCCCATTGCCAGAAAAAGAGCAAACAAATGTCTTTCGTAGTTGCTTATTTGCATTTTTCTTTCCATCTTTCTTATTTTTCTTTTCCATTTTGTTTAACCACTGCTACCAGAAAAGCATATTCTATAGAGAGGTATACTTCTGTCATGATGTTGCAGGTTAATATCATAGTGTTTCTATTTAAAATGAGTTTAAAATGTCAACTGTTGCAAAACCATTGCAAATAATGTAGACATGTTGTTCATAATCTCCCCTAAACATTCCTATTGACATTCTCTCACTGTATGATATAGGGTAGCAGGGAGGTGGTTTGCACTGGAAATACCTTTGCTAATGTCAGAAATACTAAATAGAAGAGGATACACTTTTGTCAAACTACTCCTAGTTGTCATCACCACCACTTAACACTACCAGGCCCAGAAATATGAACAGTAGAGTAGGCCTGTAACAATTACATAATTGTCTGATCGCAATTTTTTTTTGTACATAAATCGTCCGCTTTGTTTTACCACAATTAATTGCTAACATTAGCTAGGGTCCTAAGGGGTATGGCTGTTGATGGTAATTGTCAATTTTATGTTCATTTAAGAAAATATTTTATGATAATAAAGAGGCGTGGTTTACTTCATAGGCTGTGTATTTGTGTTATTACATTATTTGGGTCACATAACCGTGAAATAACCAAAAGATGTATCCTGGAATTCACTCAAAACTTTGTTTGAAAAAGCAATACATAAAAATATTTTTACAATTTGATTATTATTTCTGAGACAATTAATTGTACAGTTTGTTACAGCTCTACAGTAGAGAACGCAACCCAATGTATGCAAACTACATGAAACTGACGTATAGATAAGTCATTGTCGTTTTTGAGGAGATGCACAAGCTACAAATGGAGTGTCTACAAAGCCTCCATATGTAGGCACAACAACGCCTTGGTGGAGTTGCATTATTCAAACATTTAGAAGATTTAGTTACGGACATAACGTCTGGGTTCAAGAAAAAGTAGAAAATAAAGCAAAAAGACAGACAATAGAGTACCCAATGTTTGTCATAGAATCTGGTAAATTACAAAACTTTCACTCTACAGAGCTAAGCAAAGATAGTGATATGCGTTTTTAAAAAGAATATCAATAGAAATTCAAGCAGAACACAGAATGATTCTTAAATTAAGGCATGAGTGTGACATTTGGGTGTTAGTAGCTCTGCCAGGAAAAATCATTCTGGCATAAGAGTTGTCTGGACATGGACAACAGAGCCAGCAGATAATACAAATGTATCAACAGAGCAAAGATTAAAAAAGTATTTTCACAGAAAAATTAAGATTCATAATTATAATTTCACTGACCTTTAAGACACAGGCGCACATAAAACTCCCCCTTTAAGAATATTGCTGGCTTGCCAAATGTGTCACAGCATAAATCATGAAGTGACTTCATAGCATGAGGATTCAATACAAGTAATACAAGTATAACTCTGACCTTTTTAACTCCAAGTATATCTTCAATTAGGGTAGCAGTCTGCAGGAAGGTCTTCTTGTTTGTCATCAGGGTGAAGAGAAACAGAACAAAGTCATCCCTTGCTGCCAGACTCTTTGTGACCCCCTCTGTCTATGAATTAAAGAAGAAAAGGTGCACTTTATTTAAACCATGCCCATGCTGTAACAGCACAAACCAACTGCAAGGAAAATACTTCCTACTTATACACATGCGCCAAATAGAAGCAAGGTATAATGCACCTCTGACATTTCTCTGGTATGTACAAAATGTAATAGGATACTTACACATATACAACAGTTGTAGAGAACACTAAGGCAGTCCTTCACCAAGTCATCATTCACTGTTGAAACAGAACCACAGACATTAGTCAAATTGCCCGAACAAATCATGAAATCCAAAATCAATGATCATGTAAAAACTTGTTTACTTCCCAATAAAAGCAGACATATTCACATCACTACTTACTAGTGGCTGTTTTCTTCTGCATAGTTAATGTGGGTCTCATCAAGAGCTCCACAAGCAGCTTAAGAGAAACAGAAAAAAATAGTATTCAATGCTGTGAGCAAATACTGTATTTACATTTACAGTGCCTCTGTAGGAGTTGTACTACACGGAAACTGATTCTCCAGAGGTAACAAGCTTCTGAGTCCAATAATTACAGAGCATCAAGCACTAGGAATGTCAGACTTACATTGACTCCACCAAAGAGGTCAAAGGTGTACGTGTTGGGGAAGGTAGATTCCTGAGCGGTCTTCCTGTCCTCTGTGACAAAAGACATGGCCTCCATGGAGAGCTGGGATGATAGAACCTGACAAAAACCATTGTCCATATGTAATTTACATCACCCAGGCTCCAAAGTAAAACATTCAGCAACAAGTGGTTAAAACCAGTAATTCCACAGCCTCGTTGATAGATGGACTAGTGCTGGGTGGCAGTTACCTTAAGAAAGCTGTGGGCATGGGAGAGGTCACTGTTGGGATGGCTGCTCTCGTAGAGCCTCTGCAGCAGAGTTGGGATGCCATGCCACTTGGCCCGTTTATCTCTCTCCTGGAGCAGGCCTCCTGGGAGCTAAGACACAAACAGAGGCAACCTTTAATAGTGCAAACTATACAGTGAAAATGTATTTAATGTTATTTGCATTAGCATTCAGAGGTATGTATGCTTGTACAAGTGATTGTTTTTCTTACAGAGGAAAGCAGAGTGTGCTTTCGAGTAATGAGATTACAGTTAAGCCAAACCTTAGGTCATGTAGTAGACCACTGCAACTAGGAGAACAGAAACCAAAAGCAACTAAGCAGATTCTTATGTCATCCCTGTAATAACTAAAAGTGTAGGACAAAAGTCCTGGCCCATAGTCAGTGGGTGCAAATGTATTGTGGAGCAAGTCTATAAGGTGCAGCCAAATCTTAAAGCTGATCCTACAGCATATCGGATGGCAGTACAGCGAGTGATGCAAGCATAGTTGTTCCGTGTTGAGTTTTTCTCATTCAGATTAAACTCTTGTGGGTCATTCTGAGTTGGGCTTTTTGGAAAGGTCACAGAAGAGGTAATTTTATACATATACTTAGTGTATTTATTGACTCTACAGGTAATGATTTTTTTTTTTTTGTCTGGTTATGACAGCAATCCTCACAGTTGAAACCCTTAAAAAAAAAAAAAAAGGCTGTGACAACAGCAGGAATTTAAAGATATGCATGAAAAACTACATGATAATTCCTCACCTTACACATCAAAAAGCTGAGATCTTTTGACTCTGTGCATTTACTCCTAAAACTAATAATGGTATCTTTTTGCAAGGGAGACACATTTTGTAAAATCTGGGGATCATTTCCGTTATACATGATCAGCAAATAAACCCAATCCTCCTATTGGCATTTAATACCCACCCAACTGGCACTTAAGGCCCTGTTTACACGACAACACTCGCGGGTGAAAACGACAAACTATTTTATCAGATGTGCCTTTTGTTAAGACAGCGACAGCGTTTTTGGGGCTTAAAAAGGCAAAAAAGTAAAACCACCCTCCAGAGTGGAAATCTTAAGAACTCCACCGGTGCGTTCCCGTCTAAAGGGTAAAAACGTAAAAGTCTATTCCCTCCCCATATTTCGTTGTATAAATCAAAATATAGAGCGATTACTCGCCCATGGCCATTCCGCCGTTGGTATTGGGTATGCCTATACTCGGTCCGGATGGCTTTCAGCTCTGATGATATCTGACTTTTACAGATAGCGTATTTCTCGTGTGGATATGACGTCCCTCCTGGTACAGGATACTGCTGAAGAAATTCGGTCCATGTGTCTATATATTTTGACTGGCAGGACTCCCAGTCCACGCCCCTGTTGTGCCTTTGTAATCTAAGGTTGTTTGGAGCAATAACTCCACCTCCTCGTCTGTCCAGACAAAATTGTCAACCATGTTTTGGTTTCAAGCTACTAGGGAGAGAAGTAGAAGAAAGGACTAGGACGCGGACTTGGTAGTGTTGGGTGGCAGTGCTTCACACTACCACCTAGCCGCCTGGTGTTCATACTACATCGAATCTCACACACTTTTGCTTCACCATATGCACACAGATTTCCCCCCCAAATCGCTCGTCTAAACGCGGAATAAAAAAGTGAGAATGCAACGCCACTTCTGCGTTTTCTCTTCAGATCGTTTCCGTCTAAACATAGCCTGAGTGCCTTTAAAATACCTGGAAATTAGTATGACCAAAACAAGAAACTCAAATGCAGCACTGTACCTTTTCTCATTCAAGACATTTCATATTCATATGCTTAAACCTATAGCTAGTCATCAGAGGCAATTACTATCCATCCATTTTAAAGTTAAACAATGCTGAACGGATTTCAGAGTTTACAACTCTCACTTGATGACAGAGTAACTCTTCATATTTTTGTAACTATTAAAATCAAGTTTATAATGCACATCTGCTTTTCATATTGAACGAATGCAGGGACATTTTGTGTCCTGCATGGTTCCCTCTCCATATACCAAATTGCGTTGCAAAAAAGAGAGAGGGAGTAGCCTTCTTGGAGAATGTTGCCTTCCATGACACCAAAAAGCACTAACTTAACAACAATAGTGTTCAATTTGACAAGTTGGCAACTGTCTCAACACTGTGAGAAGTCTTATAATACTTGTCAAATTACATTTTCAAGCTTATGAGGGATATTTGTAGACGTAAGGTCTGCATCATACTGACATTTCGTTTCACCACGAAGACACACTACCTTGAAATCTGCCAGTCAGCAAGAAGGTAAAAAGGTACGACACTGACTCTACAGGAATACATAGTTTCATCAGCTTTACAATCTAACAGCTGAAGTCACAAACGTGTTAAGAACAAAGTGAAATAAAGATACAGTGGCTGAATGTGTGAAAATGTCAGGACAGACCTGTGCTACGTTCATATGCATAAACCTAGCGTTAAACAGTTCAACGTTACGTCAACTAACGTTAGCGTTCTATCGAAAGTAACGAACAAATAGGCCCTATGTGCTACAAAAGTTAGTAAATATCGTATAAATGTTTACTAGCTTAGCTTAAGAATACAGTTGCGAACTTGTCCAAACAGCTGTGGCCTATCTATTTATGGAAACGGTAACGTTAGTTATAGCTAGCTAGCTAGTCGTTAGCTAGTGTGTCGTTACGTAATCACCTGAACTGGCTTAGCTAGCTAACCTTAGCTGACGTTACACCATAACATTAGCAAACATTACTGCCATTGATTACGTGATTTAAGAGCTTCCGAAATTTAACTACGGGCTCCCCAGTAACACTGGACGATAAAAAACAATAGCAACCCGTCAAAGCTTCAGTTCTAAGCGTTTCTATATCGTAGTTAACCTGGCAGATAATGCTAAGCTAACGTGGCTAACAACAAAAGACCCACTTGAAGCGGTCCTTGCTTCATGTACTTGTAGTGCTAACGATATTTGCCTTGTCAGCAAGCATTTATTATTGTCCAGAACTCAATGTCGTAAAAGTTTAAGGTTTTAATTTTAAAAACACCCCGTAATGTTCGAGCTAGCTGCAAAGCAAAAGCGAACAGTGGCGACTGGATCTCCAGTCAACTCTCCAGGACAACGTCTTCGTTTTCAGGCTGGACTCTGAACGCAAGTCCCTGGTCTTTCAGATGTCTTTACCGACGAAACATGCATCGTTTCTCTCACCTGCGTCCCTCGACTGAAACCCTGACCAGTAATTTTACTAGCCGTGAACTTTGTGACGACATTGCCATTGCAGTGTCTTCGTTTTCCTCCAGTACAAGGGGACTCGGACCCCAGAAGCGTCGCCATTATTTCTTCTTCCTGAACTGAACTGTTCGGGCAGGAAGTGGAAGGCTTTGATGAATTATTGGAGGCAATTAAGCGGCATCTGGTGGCAGAGAAGCACACTCTGCAAGAATCAAGTGGCTTCATTGATAAACACATATATAACGTTAGGCCATACATTATTATACCAAGAAAATACAGACGAGACTCTCTTTTTGTGTTGCCTATTTTATTGGATTCCAATATCATAACCATATAACAACAATCATATTCCAATAGAATTTGCATGTTTCATATTGCATTCAACAGCACATATTAAATTTAGAGAAACATTCAACTTTTGAAACCAATTGAGAACAAATGTCTCACGGACTTTAAATTTTCAGCTCACACCTCCACTGTGTGCCTCTTTAAACACACAAAAAAACATTCTTGTTGCTGACATACAGTATGTTACAACATACATTGTAGTGTCTTAGCCCTTCCGCAACTCCAGGGCGGTCTGCAAAGACTACATTTGGGCACGCAGATGACCTCATCCAATGGCTTGCCCAAACTAGAGATGTGACAGGACAGCGTCTGACTTCCCTCTATCTGTCTGACTTCTTTTTGTCAGACTGATCCATCTCCTCAAGTGTCCCAGCTGTGATCGTTGCCCTCTGTCATTTGGAGGTAGGAGGTGATGGCCTCCCTCAGGCCTTCGCTGACTAGAGAGTTGTCTGACTCTGTTCTCTTCTTATTGAAAATCACTGACCTGGAAGAGACAGAAAAGGATTTTCAAAGACTATTAAACTTCACAAAGATTAATCAATTATTATTTAAGCAGGACGCTCATGCTCTGCTGTAATAGAGTGACATCTTGTGGCAGTCATTAGTAGAAGCAAGGCTAAAGACAGTCTGCCACACCTGCTAATGTCCTTCCAGTTGATGGTAGGCCTTCTGACAGTTGTGGGTAAAGGCCTGGCTTCTCTAGCGTTGTCTAAACCCTGGATGAAGCAAGGCTCTGTCAGCTGACAACACAGTCCATCTGCAGACTCTGTGAGAAGGGGCAACATTTTAATATCAATTTTATCTCTGGTATAAAGTTATCTCTGGTATGTTCAGGCAGGGAAACATTATTACATAATTCGTGCAAACCTGAATAGTGTTCCACCAGGTGATGCAGGGAGGGGAAGTGGGTTCCTGGAAATATGTAGACCCAGCCATTTTCAAGGTGAGGGACTCGGTAGTGCTTTACACAGTCCAAGTATGAAGCGTTGGCCCTCTTCAGGACAGACAGCGAGTAACAATCTGAACATAAAAAAGATCACAGATGTAGGAGTTAAACTACACGGCCTTGATTCTTAATTTTGCACATAATTAATGCCAGCACTGATTCATAGGGCTGGGCGATATGGAGAAAATCAAATATCACGATATTTTTGACCAAATACCTCGATATCGATACCGCAACGATATTGTAGAGTTGACTATTGGTGCTTTCACAAAATATTTACACAATGAGATTTTTGATAAATAATCGTCAGTAATGTGGATATAATGTCTAAGTGGGTAAAGGCAAATAATAGAACAGTTACAACAGTCTGGTAAGTTCAGAAAATGACATCACTTTACTGTAATTCAGCCTTTAAAACCAGGAAAAGACAACACTTATGCCACATTACGATATTACGATATCCAAAATCTAAGTCTCATATCACAATATCGATATAATATCAATATATTGCCCAGCTCTACTGATTAATATTCCTTTTCCTTCTTAAACCATAGTTCTAGTTGTTTCTTAGGCAAATGAAGCCATTGTAATAATCTGACTACTGTCACTTGTACAAGCAAAATTCTTTGAATAGTGGAACTGCATTAGAAACCATTAAAATGATCCGCTGACACCCACCACACATAATATTTTAAAGCTCATTTTATGTCCTGGTGTCACAGTTTGGGCTTGGATTGAGTATGTTTTGAATGCAATTCACAGTGGGGAAAAAAAAGAAAAAATAACCCTCTAACCTTTGTTTGTCTCTGACTCTCGAATCAAGAAGGCTCCGCTCTGGTTATTAGGCTCCATGAGCAGCTCCACTGCTTTGTACCTGCTGATGCCTGTGAACAGCCACCTGAACAGGGAGAAGACACGATGGGACAATGAGACAGTGTTGTCATAAAGACAAAAATAAATACTGTACGTATGTTGCTGTTGTTTTCAAGTTTGAAAAAAAAAATCCACTGGAACAGTATCAAAGCACATTCCCCACTGGAGGAGGACTGAAACTACAGGAGGCAGAGGCTGGTGTCATGTCACTGGAGAGAACACAAGTTTTGTTCCAAACCTCTGTCTCCACTGAGGTAAAGGTTACCTATAAAGAGACTCCTCCCACCTGTCAGGGGACTCCCCACCCGTCATTTGACTTCTGTACAATTCCTCTGCTGTCTCTCTGTGTCTCTCTCTCTCTCTCTGTCTCTCTCTGTCTCTCTCTGTCTCTCTCTCTCTCTCTCTCTCTCTCTCTCTCTCTCTCTCTCTCTCACACACACACACACACACACACACACACACACACACACACACACACAGTAATGAGACAGATGTCTTAACATGAGTTCTTATGACAATGACCTACCTGTGTGTCACCTTGGCGATGTAGTTGGTGGGAACGTAGCTCTCACGGCCTGTGGTTGTGGATCTCACCATCATATAATCACCGTCGCTGTTGGAGAAAATAATCAGTAATGACTAACTGTATCTGTCTAGGTGAAAACAACGGTGAGGGTGAAACATTAGGAGCTACATCACATACTCTGATATGACGGTGAGTCGTTCCCAAATGCACATGGTCAATTCTGTACCCACAAAAGATGGGTAATTACAGAGGGATACAATAATGCTCTCCTGGAGGCCTGCAGAGAGAAAGAAGGAGAAGCATATAATGAAACCAAATTATGGTCATAACATTTTTCTTTGTTTTATTTTCTGCGTTGATGTCTTGGGAAAATAACCTACGTGGTGATACAGGTTCAGGTGGATTTTCTAGGACTGTCAGGTTGGATTGACATCGGATGGGGCAGGTCCCCATGTTCTTTGGTTTCTTGCTGATTTGAAATGGCAGAAAAAGAGACACAGGGCAAGATGAGGAGCATAATTAGAAAATGGTGTGTCTTCAAAGGCCTTCAATACCCTTCACATTCATAATGTAATTATCCCTCTAGTTAATACATTATGACTGCCATCCGTGAAAGAGCTTACAGGTACTGCACACTATTTTGTAACCTGACAACAATATCTACATGTAGATGATACAGGAAGGCGCCTAACCATAACAAGAGGCACTGATATCCTGTGTTAAATTTCCATGCAACATGTTTACGAGGAATAAAATCTACTTCACAAAAGTGAAAAAATGAATAGATGAGATTTTATTCTTAAGATACACACTACTTTTTTAAATAATAGCAGCAGCAAGTTAATAAAATATCTTTAAAAAAATCAAATAAACAGTTTAACCTGTAACTGATTTCTCCATTCATATGAAATTGATATATCATTTACAGTAATACAGGTGACGAGGCAGTAAGTTTACTAATATTCTGAAGGTAAAAGTCAAGTTATCGTACGAAACAAAAAAAGAAAAAAGTAAGAAAATTTCCTTCAGGCAAAATACCATCACCAGAGCAAGCAACATAGGCTACTCACCTCCTTCAATTTCTGTATTGTTTTGTCCAGAAATGATATTCCGAAGTGGTAAGCCAGATCTTTCTCAGATCAACTGGTAAATTACAAATCTTTTTGATGAAAAAAAAAAAGAGGCTTGTCTGCCTTCAGCGCACACACACGCACACATACACACGGATGCCTGTAATATGTGTGTAAGCTCAGGTTTCCGCTCTGGCCTATTAATCAATCAGAATGACTGTGTTCCCTCCTCTGCACTGTTCCCATGAAGACGGCTGTTTTTACAGCTGTTTAGAGTGGTGGCTGACTGAAGAGACGAGACATCCTGCATGGCCTTTATGTATGTCACCCTGCTGCAGCTTCCTGTGACGCTCAAGACCTTACATCCTGACTCAGAACAGCTCGTGTTGATCTCTTGAATACAGAATGTTTTCAGCTGGGGCTTATAGAGCATCACTTGTTTATGGAATGAACTGTTTATCTACGTAAGCAGCATTTATATGTACATGTACATGCACCTTGTGGTGCAATGTGGTGGGTTGAAACCGTGACGTTATTTCACACAGTTTGTGTAAATGTTATATCACACAGACAGTTTGTGTAAATTAGGGTTACACTGGTCCAAACTACATTTTATCTGCCTTTAGATTTTGCAGCTGAACTATGACGTCTGGTTAATAGAAAGCGTTGAGCACATTTTCCCTGTCATTTTAGTGTTCCCATTACATTCAGATATTGCCAGTCATGTTAAAAATCAGATAAGAGTTAAACCTCTGCTGAAGCATGGCAAAGGTTCCCCTGCCAGCCTACGCCTGTCCTGATTTATCAGCAGTCATAAAGTTCATCCATCATGCTGACACTGCAATGAAGCAGTGCAGTAGTGAAGCAATATGACATTGGCATTTTGTACTCATAATCATTTTTTGTGTAAAAATATCAAAGAAAATTAACAATGTTTTTTTTAAATGAATAATTCTTTCAGTGAAAACTGTGCAGCCCTACGCTTCATTTATGTATATCAGAGATGGTAGAAATGATTTGACTTGCTGGTTTCAGTCTTTGCTTAGAGAGATGTTCATGCTCACAGACGCTAATAAGATAAGGTCACAAAAATAAAACTGTAAAACTATGAACAAATGTTGTATCTCAATTTGTGGAGTGAAATTGTGGAACAGTCTGCATGTTTAAAGCAATGTCCAAACATTATCCAGTTTATAAAATGATTTAAAAATATATAAAGATATGATCCTCACTAAAGTGGTGGCAGGGGTGGCCTAGGGGGTTAAGGAAGCGAGCTTGGGATCGGTTCAATCCCCAGACCGGCCTGATAAAATCTGGGCGGGAAAGTGAAAGAGCAGCGCTTGTCCCTCCCTCATCACCACCACTGAGGTGCCCTTGAGCAAGGCCCTTAACCTCCAACCGCTCCAGTGGAGCTGCTCAGTGGCCGGCAGATCAGACTGTGGTTGTACTGGGCAGCTTCCTGGTATGAATGTGGAACTGTGTGAACGTGACAGGTCGTCGTTGCAAATGAGAAACTGTTCTCAATCGACTTCCCTGGATACATAAAGGTTGAAAACAAATTTTAAAAAACAAAATAAAATACAGGGATGAAGAAGGGCTTTGATCACCAGGTGTGTGTACATGTATGTATGTATAGTATTGTATGCCAATATGCACGTGTACATGCTTATTTATTGCTCTGTCAAGACAATTAAGAGACTATGTATATAGCTGTTTACTGTATTTAACTGTAATTATGTAACTATGGGTGTGATAAGTGACAAGTATGTCAAGTTCTATAATTGTATTGAGTTTTTGTAATTAATGATTTAATTATTAAGGGTTAGGATTAAATACGTTTATACTTCTTCCTACTCCTTTTCGAGCATGTAAATTAAAGAAATTAGCTAATGAAATTAATTATGTTATCTCTTTCTTGTTTTTACCTTCTCAAGAAGAATAAAAAAGTTCCTTCATAATCTCTTCTTGTACTATTCTCTAATCAGATGTACTGAGTCCTAACTCTACTGGGAACGGAAAAAAATAAAATAATCTTTACCAAAACAGGGTCAGATGTGTGCTGTAATCACAGAGAACTGCATGTTAGAGCAGATGGAAAGAACGTCTTATCAAAAAAATTTAATCATTCCATACCAGTGTGTGGGATATCTTTCTCAAATGGTTTTCTAGATTGGTTCACCAAATATAGCAAAAGCCCTATTTGTAAATGTGGTATCTAACTCCACATTATTTCTAGTAAAAATATTATGTTCGGATTGCAATTAAATAAGAGTATCATCTTAAATTGTTTGGAATTGAGTGCACATGTTTTAGACACAACAAGTTAACAACTGTTCACAGAGATGTCAACAAAAATGGACACAGTATTCATAGCAGGGTTGTTGGCATGGCATTGCATTAAACTGTACAGATATTATGGTCTTCACCCCTGTATGTACTTAATGAGAAGTTCATTTGTCTTTGCCATCAAATGAGGAAAACTGTAGTGTTGCACAATGGAGAACCCAGCACGATAAGAGAAGCCTCAGTGTGCGATTCACCTGATTCACATTTAGCGCTTTAGTACATCTTTTCAGTTTGAGGTCAATCTCCTCATCTCATTTGCAGTGCAGCTGATCACTGTTTTTTTTCTTCTTTCAATATGTGCTAAATATAGACTGCCTCATAGTTGTCACTGAGGAAATAAGAACAAGTGTGGTTGGAAACTAACTCACCACAGTCACCTCACTTTTCCACTAACAGGAGAGGTAAAGCACAACCGCTCACTGCACTGAGACAGACACTATTTTCTCTTTCTTTTAATTCAAATACATGCACTACACTTGTTTTTTTTATGCGCAATTGAATTCGATTTTGTTTATAGTGTCAGATAGAGTAGGTCTGGATCAAACTAGGAGTTACAAAGACCCAACAATTTCACACAAGCAAGCATTTGGTGTGAAGAAAAACTTCCTTTTAGAGAGAAACCTTGGGCAGACCCAGGCTCTTGGTGGGCAGCCATCTGCCGCTGCCGGTTTGGGACACAGAGACACTGATACAGATATACATATGATTCATAACAATTATAGCAGTTGGTATGATGCGCCGTGGCACTTATAGTAACAATAAAGATAATCGAACTATGACTAGAAATAATAGTAGGTGTAGCAGTGCAGGGCATCAAGCAGGACCACAGTAACAGCTGCCAGTGCACTTGGTAGGCAGACTTATGGGCAACGTACTGCTAAATTATAATGAGAAAGAACACCAGACATGTCGTGTTGTAGCTTTATTCAGTAGTAATATAAATGAGTTGAATCAGCAGACTGTGAGAAGCACCACTGGGCCCCTCATTGAAGGAACTTTTACTTTTCACATCATAACCCACTTGATAAAAGTTGTTAAAACATCTATTCAACTGAACAAAATCATTAACACAAAGCAGAAAGAAAAATAGATGAGATCAGTCACAAAAAGAATACAAAAAAGTTGACACACTGGTACATGACTTTACTGACAATGGGCTATAGTCTGCAATGGTTCTTCCATGTATCACTTTACCTTTATTTCTGCAGCTACAGTAGGTTTAGTGATCCCTCTGTATACTTTGTGACTTTTTCCGGCCTCACATCGCAGCAAGTTTGTGTTGCACAGAGATACAGTGAATCAAAATCAATGCATCCTATAAGTTTAGAGTTCACAACAGGAGAGACCAGTTAAAATAGTAAAAGTGTTGGTCTGTGCAATGAAAAAAGTCTACAAGTTATTTTGAACACATGGATGATTTCTAAAGTGTTTGTAAAGACAATTAAAAACAAAGACATTGTGAAAAAAATAAATACAAGGGGTTGGTGTCAATCATATGGTTTGACCATTTGAACACACAACACATCTGAATGTAGTTATGGGTTCTGCTAGGAATGTGACTTTGATGGTGTATTTAATATTCAATATTTAATAATATGCATCTGGTAATATATTTCTTACATCCTCTTTTCTAATCACATAGTTTATTACAGATCTCCTGGCATTGAGTTGCTTAGGAGCGGGATGAGAGAGAGATAGACAGAGGGAGAGAGAGAGAGAAAAAGAGAGGGGGAGAGGGCACATAAGTTACTATGGGAGTGTGCAGGGGGTTGGGTGTGGTTTAGCAGGAGACTTCCATGGTCTGGGGTCCGGCCTGGTTGTCCAAGGCCCCCATGGCGCTGCCCTCCAGCAGGCTGTTGAGATTGTTGCGGCTGCGACTGCTGTCCATGGACGTGATGCTGGAAGAGGAGGTGGTGCGTGAGCGAGCCAGACGAGTCATTCCTGATGACGGCACTGAAACAGACAAACGTTACGCATTGATATTCCACTCACACAGCACGGAGACTCAGCGCAGTGTGGGAACACTAAAGGCCGTTTTATGGTTCTTTTGCCGTAGCCTACATAAGTGGCCTGATGTTTATACTTGTGCGCTAGTGTGTGCGTCGAGCCGGCGTGTGTGTGTGTGTGTGTGTGTGTGTGTGTGGGGAGTGTGTTAGAGTGAGGGAAAAGTGAGAAAGTGATGGCGATTAGCTTTGGAGCGAGTACCGACTCTAGAGTCATAGTGAGAGAAACAAAGTGTCTCCTCTGTTTTCTGACCACGGTGGGAAATCTGTAGCAGGAAAAGTTAACCCTCTCCTTGATTTCATGTCGTTTATGGACAGTGTTGGGGAAGTTACTTTTAAAAAGTAGTGTTTGCTCGTTACTTCTTAAAAAAGTAATCCGTTACTTTACTTTGTTAGCCCCTATGGAAAGTAACTTTTTACTTTATTCGTTAATTTTACGTTACTTTTAAAAGCAGGCGTCTCTGGCAGAGACTGAATTATACAAAAACTATCTTTGACCATAAAGCCAATCTCTGGTTTATTAGTGAAGTGTCTGAACTCCACTGCAGACTGGATTCTCTCCTCACAGAGTGATGGCTGATTCATTATGAACCAGTCCAGCGCGGGTTGAATGCACATCAGCATTCTCCAGGGCAGCTCCCAGGCTCTGGAACTCCCTCCCCCCAAGAGATCCGCACCTGAGTCCCTCACCATCTTCCAGTCTCACCTCAAGACCCATCTCTTCACCACTGCCTATCCCTATCCCCACGCCCCTCCCCTTTTCATCTGTGCCTGAATCTTGTTTTGTTTTGTTTGTCTTTATTATCTATACCCTGTAAAGCGACTTTGAGTTCGTGAAAAGCTCTATATAAATTCATTATTATTATTATTTTCTGGAAATCCTTGCGTGTCCGTGCAACCGACACAAGTCCACAGCGGTCTGCTGTGTGCATGTATGAGACCATCACCACAGCATCCATCTGTGAGGTTGTCAGCTTTGTGTCTGCCTGGCTCAGAGCGCCGGCCAGCAAAAAAAAAAAAAAAAGCTTAAAAAGCTCTCAAAAGTTAGCTTTGGCTGCTTCTTGCTTGCCATGATTACTCTGCTACCAGCCTCTGTCACGTCCCGTATGGAGCTTGTGAGCGCGCAGCTGAGAAGGCAGTGTCGCTGTCAAATCTGTCCCTGGGAAAAGTAACGTTGCGCCGACTTGAAAAAGGAACTACGTTTCGTTACCAAATTTTCAGTAGTGGCGCGTTACACTACTTTTTACCCCAAAAAGTAGTTACGTTACTGTAACGCGTTACTTTGTACTTTGTAACGCGTTACACCCAACACTGTTTATGGAGAAGGAGAACCAGGAAATGAGTCGGGGGAACCAGCCACGTGTGTAGTGTAGTTCCATTTTTCGAGAGGTGCACGTCAGGCTACGGCGTAGGGTCGGGCGTAAACGCAGAGGGGTCTGCGGGGGTATGCCATCGATTCGACGCAGAAGCATAAAACGGCCGTTACCCTGGTGCAACAACAACAAAAGTGCGTACCATGCAAATAATTCTCAAATATGGAGACTAATCAAATAAAAAGAAATATGAATAGAAACAGTAAAACAGAAAATGGTTGAATGGTTCACTGTTAAAAAACAAACAACAACCTTGAAAGCAATAAAACAGCATAACACAGCATTTGCAATCCAACTGAAGTGGCTGAGGAAGCAACACCAGCAGGTCATGCAACAAAATAGGACACTGAGGACAGAATCCATGCTAACAGGACAAACTGAACTCTTACAGGGAGATGAATGGGTGTCAAAGTATGCAGAATGATCTCACTGTGTATAATACTGACTGTATCCACCACACTGTTGCTGCTGGTGAATACCAATATGAAACAGTGCTCTCTAGAGAATGTCTGCATACATTGACATTCATCCACTGTGGAGTGCTAAGAGGCTATTGGGTTCTATTGGGTTCAAAGCCTACTAGTCTGGCAGCTGATCAAGAACCCAGTACCTGATTCGTTGCTGAGGTGACTGAGAAGAACGTAGGGAACTGTAAGCAATGATTAAAGAAGGAAGAAAGAAGGAGAAAGGGAGAAATGTTGAAAAGGCAGCTCACGTTGCTTCATCCCACATCAGTGTATTTCTGATTCAAACTGAGGCTCTGTCGCAGCTTGCTGGTTATTGAGCACCAAAAAGTGGTTTGCTATCAACAACAGGTAAGAAATGAGTGTGCAAACTAGAATCTTTATTTCCTGTACTTTTTGATTGTTTCTCTTTTGCATTTCACATTGTGGCAATTCGTTAATGAGGGAAAAGCAGCTTTCAGAAACATGCTGAGGTGTTGAGATTCATTTTCTACACTTTCTCTGCTTGAAAACACTCTTTTTAATCAGTTTTAATCCTGCAGTGGCATTTACTCAACAGGGGGACTCTGTGGCCTTTAAAGCAACACTGAGGCACTGACATACTGGCAACACCCGAGGGTGCCTCCCACGGTGAAGGGTTTTGGGAACGGGAGAGAGCAAAAGAGAATTGGCATTACAGAAATACACACACAGAAAGGCATCATCTGTATGGCCAGAGCAAGCAAACCTACTTTCCTGATTTCATCCATCCATAGAGTCTGGTTGGTGCACTGTGAGTCAGTATAGTCTGACAGTTTTTGTTTTTCTTTGCAGATGAATGACCTGAAGGCCTGTTTAATTATGCACGTTGAGTCTCTAGAAAGAGACTGCATCATTAAACAGTTCTGGATAGAAAAGAAAATCACACCACTCAAAAAAAACAAGGTATTTTTTAACACCCACTCTGAACAGGAAATGCATTATTGTTCAGCATATCTTGAGTGCCATTGATATTTCAGTCATGCTAGAAGCACTTACACCTCACCTACTGAGGGTTGTAGGGACCACACACTGCAAAGAGCAGAGAAGCAATGGCGTTAGCGTCCACAGAGCCCATCAGGCTGCCTCTCCGTGACCAGGCTGACAAAAAACTGTGTCTTTTCATGCACTGCTGGCCATAGTCCAAACCCCAGCGGTGGGGGTGTTTAGCAACAGCTCATAAGAGACTGCAGTGAAAACAACCCTAGTTTAACTAACTGTTGTCACTGCACTCACGTCAACAGGAAAGTCTGTGAAGAACACAGACAAACTTCACCCACACACGTCAGCCCAAAAAGGTGGAAGCCTGTAACAATTCTTCAACATTCAATATAGAGTCGACCAGTTTGTACCGGTGTCATTTTATATTTTGGAGTTTTTACTGACCAACCACAAGTAGCAAAAGACATGTGAGCATGTTTACTTACTGTAGCCCATTCCCTGCACAAAGTACTTGAAGGCCTCAGCAAGTTTCCCTGGCTGTGAACAGATGAAAGGATCAAAGTTAATAGTAAGGAGAATTTAGACAAATTGCTTAATGATCAAACCTGAAACACCAACCTGCACAACTTGGGGCAAGCCTCCACAATCAGCCATCTGGAGAAAAGTATCAGTCACATTAATTAATTCTTTGTCTAGTCAAAAACATTATATCATACATTTACAAAAAGCTTCACCTTTAGCAGTGTGGTCTTGGTTGGATTTAACCTGGAATTGCACTCCACCTGAAACATTAAATGAGAGGTTACTACTGAGCTAAAAAATAAATAAACATCCTTGCAAACGCTTCCCAAAACTTCCTATGATACTGAGATGACGGAGTGTTAACTCACCACAGCCTCCACAGCAGGTGATGTGTCACCAACCACCAGCAACGCAGGGCACCTGGATGGGAATAAGATTAGGCATAAATATTCTCAAAACCGTGCACTGAGAAACTAAAGTTTATTTGTGTCTTCTTAGTCTTAAAACCTACGTCAGTGTGTTAACTGTGTCCTCATTCAGACCTACGATTGGCCTCTCGATCTCCAGGTCCCGACGGCTGACGCAGGGAGACAAATTACGATTAGATCTGGAACATTTGAACAACATGATTTTCGGTGCACCTCTTGATTTAATATCTCACCCTTGTTCTTTGTATTGTGTGATGCATTGCTTCTTTCTATGTATTCAGATCTGGCTTACTGCACATTCTGATAAAGAATTTACATGCTTCGGCCATACCCATAAATGTGATCAAGAACACAATAAATGAGGAAATGCTAGAAACTGCTGAAAACATTTGTGTACAGTGTGTAATAATGTTTTGCATCATACTATTGATAGGAGCCACAAAAGAGGGCCAGGTTGTCCTGGTTGATGTCTTGGGCAATGTGGAGTCGGTAGGTCTGGATCAGCTCCTGGTTCTCCGTCAGCTCATCCTGTTGAACAGAGTAAAACAAGCCTCAAATGACTTCAAATGAAATAAGAGGTAGACTCCATATGAAGTTTATGTAATCAGCATGTATTGAATGGACAGGGAGAATGTGTAATAGTCATCCAGACAAGCTGGGGTATCTGTATATACAGTATGTTTAGCTTTAGCACTGTGGTTATATTATTGCTTAATTCACATAAGGATTGCGTGCCTTTTACAGCAGCTAAACCTGCAAAAATAAGACCAATAGAAACGTACGCGTAATTCTCAGAGCAGCCGCGAAGGGTGAAATGCACCCCTAACTGCGCTGCCAAGCAAATAGCGTCTCGGTGCTCCTGTGGTATTTGCATGTACTTAAATGAGGTAATATGCATACATGTGGTGCAACACTGGCCCCCTGCTATGCAAATGAGCCTCATAATCATCATTATCATCAGTGAAATTATTAGCGTCTTCAGAGTTGGTGGCAACTGAAGTGCATTTATAAAAGGGTGCCCTTCACTTCAAATCATGCCATCTTCTTTTACAATCTGAAGGTGTGCTGACAATCCCAACAGCACTGACAGACGTGGTTTCTCTCTGTCACGTTTAAATTCCTTGACCAAAGTTTTGAGGAATGCCTCTGCACCTCGTCAGTCAGGACCTGTAGCTCGCAGTCTGAAAATGTCACTTTTCTTTTTCTCTCTGCCATTGTTTTGCCTTCTGTGTTCTTTGCACCAAGGCAACATATCTACTTTGCCACATCGCAATCAGAAAGCGGGCAAATTGCACTCAGCTGCAAAGCTTTATGGGCGTGTTTGCGCTGTAATATTATATGGGCAATATCTTTTGCGAAACGGACCATGAGAAGGGGCAGATAGTGGTTGAAAGTGACGCGCAATTCATGGTACTATCAGTGGCCGCAATCCATTCTTTGTGAATTCATCCCTGAGTCTGTAATTTACCAGTTTATATATCCAGGAGGACAGAAATGGAATAATTAGTAAATGTCTGTTATAAGAGCGAGATGAGGTAAAGGTATCAAGGGAAATCAAGAAAAGCCTCCCGAGGTTCAGTAAGTGTTTCACATTGTTAATGAAAAAGGTCAACAACACAAAAAAAAAACACACAAAAACACCCATGGTGAGTAATGTACTGCAAGAGAAACTCACAGTGCTGAAGTGGTGAGCCATGATGATATCCACCAAATTACTGGTCCATCCAGACAGCTGCACATGAGAGGAAGACAGATCCAGTTAAGACAGAGATAAGAGCTGACTTCTTTTTTTTATTTAGGTAGGAACATTATGGCTATATAGCCATGCCTGTGTCTACATGAAGTGTATGTACTGACAGATTTAATGTTTGATTTTATAAAAGGTAGCAAATACGCGGAGAAGCCAAATTGAAGTTTTAGAAATTGTGAAGGATGGGGCATCCTGGTGACCTAGTAGTTGTGGTGCATACCATTATAAACGCAACCTTCCTGATTCAATTCAGGCCAGCTTTGTCGCAAGTCATAACCCTCCGTCTCTTTCTCCATCACTACTGGCAATAAATAAAAAATAAATAAATAATGTCTCCTCTCTATCTTTATCTTTTATACATTTGGGTTGGTTGAGCCAAAGAATAACAAGAGAACAAATGAAGTGGGTTGATTTTAATCTATATGGGACAAAGGTCATATCAAGCCCCCCCCCCCGGTTCCATGACTGCGTGTAACACTAACACGGCAAAGAATGTTCTCCCCCAACAATCTTGTATACTACACACAACAATGTGCAGTTCACAGTATTGAAGTATAGTAGTACACTTCAGTATTGTGACACATTGTGTCCTACACTTTGAAGCAAATTATTTCACTCAAAATGAAACTAATCCAAATGAATCAACACTAGTAGTGCTGTTTCAACAAGTTTGTCCAGGAAAAATCTGAAGCTTAGTTTTGATTAATTTTCGAGTGCCCTTAACCCCAAAACTGCAGGTTTAATCTAATTAATACAGGATTAAAGTCCCTGCCTCTGTTTTTAATGCCATTAATCCAACACTTATACATCTTACGCTTAGCTTTTTTAAGTCTCTTTAAAACAATATCCTATTCATAAAAATGTATTATCAAGTATTGTGGGCATTAACATTGGCTTGGTGTCAGCATCCACAATTCCAAAACTAGTAATCTTATTTAGTTCTTGCATCAAATAGTAAAGTGAACCTTACAAAATATAGAATAGACTAGAATAAAATGCTAGGCATAAATAACATAAAACATATCTTGAAATAGTATGGTTAGGGTAGAGAGCATAAAGGAAAGTGGTTGAACTCCAAAAAGCATTAATTAATAACAACCTAACAAATGGCTGGAAACTCAACTGAAATGGCTTGTTAATTATTTAAGTAATAGCTCTATGTTGCAGAGTGACTGAGGACTAGCTCCATGCTGCAGTGGGAATACTGACCTTTGAAGCCGCCCAGTCAATCCAGCCTTCAGCACATGGGTCGACATTGATCAGAACCAGCCCCTCCACCAGCGTGGGGTTGTTCAGCTGGAAAGGGAAGGACACATGTCAGTGCAAACTTAAAAGTATTACATTTTTACCAACAAGATAGTCCTACATGGGTGTTATCTTGCATTATGCGTGGGTTTGTGCATTCCCTCAACAGTGCAGATACAAGATGGAAGAAGGCCACTGCAGTGTTCTCTAAAGTGATTTTTTTTTAAAAGTGAAGCATGTCTGTGCGTTTAAATGAAGATATGAAACATTGAAGATGGAATCCTGGGCTTCTAAATTGAGGGATGCAGTTTTGGAATTGCTTGAAGACAGAAAGAGGATGTCTGGGAATTCTAAGATCCATCTCACCCAATGCTGAGGGAGTACTGCGGATACCGCTTTCAACATCATGCAAATGCAATGCAGCAAGAGCTGCTATAAATCTGTCAAGGGTAAACACATTTTGTTCCAAGCAGGTTACAGCAAATGCATTTCAGAATCAATTTTCTTCATTAATTTGAAACAAGAGCAGACTCTCCATGGAGAGCTTGATGGTACAAGTACTAATCCCTACACCTTCCCTTTTTACCTATTACCACCATCCTCTCTTTCCATTATTCAACTTCCAGTGCTTCCTCGCTCCTCTCTGTCACTTCAAGCTCTTTCTGCTCTATTGTACACATTCAGTTATTTTAGCTCCACTGTGCTGAGTGCGGAAACTGCACAAATGATGAATCACCAAGGTGATTCATCATTTGAGGAATGGCAGCATATGCAGCAGACTGTGGAGAAACCTGATGCCCTGTGTGGGCTTGATGGGAGGCTTCAATGTTCAGTGTAAAAAGCTGTGTGGCCTGAAAACCTTTAATTATTACAGGCAAAACAGAGAGGAGTACAAACAAATAAAGGGGGTGAAAGTGTAGACGCTCTGGTCCTGATTGGGACTCACTGCGAAGCGGGAGAGGATGTACGCTCCAGCTCCCACGCCGATGCCGATCACACTGTTGACCCTGCAGAGAAAACACTGGTTACTGTGGGACTGAAGACGAATAGTCAATTTATGCACATTACCATTGATCAGCTATTAACACGGGGGCCACTCACTTAAGCTGAGTCATCACAGAGGGCAGCATTTCAGCCAACTCATCCATGGTCGGGTAGCGATAACTAGAGACAGATGAAACACACGTGAGTCTAAACAAGTAGTAAGTAAGGGGTCATTAGCTCATGTTTGAATTATTTTGAGAAACTGAGTTTATCATAAATTGAAATACTCAGCACTCTTTTGACTTAAAGGTCAAACAATGAATGTGCTCCATTAGCAAATGAACTACCAGCTCGTCTTACATTTTAACTAAAGAAATGAATTGCGGCTCTTACATCAGCAGTGAAATACATTTGTTCCCATTTATCAGTTCATGTAAAACCAGTCTGACACCCACCCGGTGGGGAAGGGAGGTGCACCTTCCTGCTGGCCAGGCGCGTCCACGTGAACCACTGCAAAGTGCTGCGTGATCTCCTGCATGTCCTCATAGTTGAACAGGGTGTTGAAGCACGACTTGTCTAGAAAGGTGCAAACAGAGGACACGCACTCAGAGTGTGAGAGTTCAGGAGTTTAAACTCTGTCAAGGACCTGTGTGTGTGTGTGTGTGTGTGTGTGTGTGTGTGTGTGTGTGTGTGTGAGGTGCAGAGGCTAAAACAAAAGATTCATCACATCCAGGACATTGTGTGTTTGTCGATGAATATACAGGTATTTTTGGCTGACTCACGGTTGAGGCCAATGTCATGATAGGTGAGGATGACGGGTCTGTTGCCCTTGGGAACACCTCTCATTGTCACATGAAGAACACCATGGGGAGTCTCAATGTCATGCTCCTGCAGAAGAGAGAAGAAGAAGAGAGTACGTTTAAGACGGACAGAAATATACATGGTGTGTGAAGAGAAAAGGCTTGCACACAAGACCTAATATTTCACTACTTTAATTTGACATGTGTGTTGCCTTTCTGTGGCATGGCCGATGTCACATTTAAAGGGTATTTCTGCTGTTAATGAATGAATGAATAAACACAAACAACAGTTCTGTCTTTGTAGCTAAAGCTTGATATAGCTTGTGCTCCAGAACTCCAGTATCATCTAAAAATGATCAAAAACATATAAAAGAGCCATTTGGATGACATACTCCTTCATGCAGCTGTATTTCTTTCAGCTTGTCAAACTAGCAGCTATATAAACAGGGAACTACATCCTTGAGCATGTTAACGGGTGCACAACACATGGATTATCACTAGGGATAGAAACTGCAGTCTAGGGCTGGGCGATATGACGAAATATATCGCCAAAACTATATAAAAATGTCTATTGAATAAATCTTTCTATAATGATTTTATCGTGATGTCGAAAAACCAGTGGCCTAACTGCGTTAGGGCAATATTTACGCCATGTGGATACGTCCTGCTTTCTTATCCTTGCAGTTAATGTTCATTTTGCACTAAAGTTCTAAATAATAATAATAATAAAATGGAAAAATACTTATTTGTCAAGTATTTGATTCACACAGGAGTGCACAAATATAGGTTTTACAATGTGGTTATTTCATATTGATTATTTATTTATTGAATTACAGGAAAACATGATATATTGTGATATCGTTATTGGGATATGAAATTATCGCCCAGCCCTACTGCAGTCACAGAGTGGCCCCAAAATAAACACTGTCCATGTTCATTTTAATGACAGAATGAAATCCAATGCAATGGTACAGTGCTTTCAAGTGTTTTTAATATTTTTTGGACATTAATGGAGTTCTATGGTATGGAGAGATAACATGCAGTATACTAGGCTGTGGCTACACAGACATTATTAGTAGCATAAATTAATTTAAGCATGGCTTTATTCATAGGCGTTTTTGATAATAAACCAGCTTCATGCTTTTAAGCAGTGGAATAATTATATTGTGTGGATTTGTTTTCTTTGCATGAACATTATCTGAGCCATTCACAAAGCAGGAGGTAATCCATGGGATCCAGCTAAATTGATAGGGGTGGGAAAAATAATCGATTCTTAGATTCATCGCGATTCTCTCTAGAACGATTCGATAATCGATTCTGATAAAAAAAATAAAAAAAGAATTGTTGATTTTTATTTAAAAGTTCATCAAATCAGAAAACAGAGTGACTGAAAGAGGATGGCATAATGGACAACAAGTTAGAGTTTAGGCAAGAGTGCAGAAAACAAAAAACACAAAAATGGCCAAAAGGAAAAAATGTAATTACATTTTGTATATATACACACACACACGATCTGCAAAACACATATAGGCTGTTCATCTACTTTATCACATGACATCTGACCACCTCATGTTTCATGTTCTAAGAAGCTAATTCTCCACCTTTAAACATGACTGGGCCTCTGACATGGAAGATTACTGGGAGAGAAGGGGACTTTCACAAGCATGTTTAAGGCTTAAGCATGGAATGACTACAAAATAAAAACCTCAGTAGACAAAACATTTCATTAAAACTTGTGTGTGACAAATATATCTAAGCTTTGTCTAGCCGTTTTGTCTAGGAAGTGATTAGCAAACTCAGATTTATATGTATATTTTTTTTTAAATCACGCATGGAAATGTACATACAAATTGTTGCATCGATAAATCGGTTTAGAATCAAATCGTTGGCCTCTGAATCGGAATCCAATCGTGAGGTGCCAAGAGATTCCCACCCCTATAAATTGAGCAATTTTTGCCATAATGACTGATAAAGTAGTCACATGTGTGGAAAAAGGGACAACAGTTAAATCTACAACAATGCTTGAACAAAGCAGGATGACTTTATTCACAAAACTCAGACACAGGAGACACATATTTCCTAGAAAAACACCCGATGACCACAACACAACATTTAGGGTTTCTATCTCAGATTGAGGATCCAAAGCATGCACCTCTTCTCCACCAAACATTCCTTGTACCCCTGGACAAACAAAGCACAGAATGAGCTGCCTGGGAAACAGTCTTTTCATCCGAGTGTCTGAAACTCACAGCAATTTCACAAGTATGACACGGCAAAAAGAATGTCTTTGGAGAAAGACTCATCAAAATTCAAAGAGCTCACACCAGCTTCATTCTCTCCATCGTGTTCTTTTGAATATTTTTCTCTATTGAGCACGAGGAAGCTACACATCAGTACTTCACAGTGTTGCTAAAAAAAAAAAAAAAATGTGATTAACATAAATCGGGGGAATTAGTTAACAGATGACACGGCAAAACAATCAGAGGCTCTAATGAATGTTTATGAGACTCAGAAAGAGTGTAGGAAGTGACATAACGGGAAGTGTGATAAAATACAGGAAGTGACAATGTCAGTTTCCAGAATTCCCTCAGAATCACAGCATCACAAACACACACACTTCCCAAGGTCAGTATGACTTGATGCTGTATACAAGGCTGTGCATGACGTAACTACGTGCATGTGATCTGGGTGGGGCGCTCAGCACTCTCCTGGTCTCAAGGCCCACTGGTCATCAATAAAGAGAGCGGGCCTGTGCGGACGAGAGACACGGGTTATGGCTGACTGACACAGAGGGGTCGTGACTAACGGTTTCCCCTCCTTGGTTCCCACTACAGGCTGTCTGATGGATATGTGTCACAATCTCTTCAGAAGAGATGGAGGTACATTCTCAAGGACAAGGCTGCAGTAATTTACATCTGCAATCTGTAATAGACACAGTAACCCAAAAGGAAAAATACTCAGCAACGGAATTAGATATCTTCATTTGTGTGGGTGTTGGTACAGAGATTAGCCTGTCTTACAAAACATGAAAACTATGTAGCACAGTAAGCGTTGCTTTTTTTAATTTTCTTATTGGTGTGCAGTGTACTGTTACTGAATATATATAATCTCTCAAGCTGAGATGGAATAAACCATGAAGAAACTATCCTGCCGACAGTAGACCTTGCGCTTATTGGAGGCCTTTTCACAGATACATCAGAACAACCTTTTATAGACGAAGAGAAAAGTCTCCATTGCTGCAGAATTTTGGTTTTTAAACACAAGGACAGAGTCAAGGACACTCAGTGTAGAAAGAGAGGCTTTGCACTAAGAAACAAGGCAAACACTTGCTAATGCCTGCCTTCTGTCATGTCCATGTACTGTACATGGACCAGAGAAAGCAGGCGTGTATGCCGTACCAGTGATAGGAAATGATAAAGGTGATGGGAACATAGGGGGGAAATAGCGAGAAAGATGAGAGAGATAGAGAGTCTGGAAGTGGATGGGAGGAAATAGAGCGTGAAAGCAAGTAGGGACAGAGGTACAGAGACAGGAGGAAAGAGAGAGGAGACAGGGTGAGTCCTGTATGACTAACAGAAGGGTGTGCCTTAAAACAGAAGAGGCGCATTGCTTTAATTGTTGTGCCTTTCAAGCCATGTCCTGGCACAAACAAGGGTTGAGAATCATGGACAAAAGGGCTGTGGAAAGGGAGTGAAGGAAAGGGTCTTTTATCTGTCAATTTAGCTCTTGGCATAGTTTAAAAGCTGTATTGATCTGGGAGTGCTGCCTCTCACCATTTCCTTTCACAGTCACATATATATATATATATATATATATAGATATATATACATATATACACACACACACATATATATATATATATATATATACACACACACACATACATATATATATATATATATATATATACATATATATATATATATATATATATATATATATATATATATATGTGTGTGTGTGTGTGTGTGTGTGTGTGTGTGTGTGTGTGTGTGTGTGTGTGTGTGTGTGTGCACACGGCAGCATCTCAAGAAAACAGACATGGGGTGGGGCTGCTAGCCTGGACAGCTAGAGGGGGAAAAAAGAGGGAGATAACTGCAATAGCAGCAACATTCATAGTGGCTAGTAGTTGGACAATAAGTGTGTGTGGGTGTTTGGGGGGTAGTAGGTGAGATAGGAATACTGAGTAGGGGTTTGTGCTTTGAGGAGAGGGGCTTCAGGAGGTTGCCCGGGGCAAACACTTGGCCTCTTGGATTTTGGTACCAGAACAAGGAGGTGAGGGAGGGATGTGAAAAAAGGAGAGCAGTATGTCATGCTATTCCTCTTCCCGCAATCCCTCTCTTGTCAATCCCTCCTCCCCCTCCTTCCTGTTTTCCACGCCCTGCCAGGAACGGCACCAATCACCCCTGAGAACAGCATTACATGGCAAGAAACACCAAGCAGCCTGCAAATAAATTTAATGTACACACAAGTACACATGCATACAGACACGTGATACATCCATGTCTCCTATGCATGGATGTAGGTGTCCTCCAGTGGGATCATGCCAGGTACATGCCAACCTGCTCTCCTTTGACACAAACAGCCCTCCCCACCTGCAGCACACACGCGTGTCATCAAAGCAGTGGGTTGAAACTACAAAATCAAAGTCTCTGCAGGGGAGAGAAGGAGCCGCTACAGTGGTTTTGATGTGTTGTTTCTACAGTGAATGGTGGGGTGAGTGACCTCCCTGCTTGTTTTCATTGATAAAAGAATAAGGAACACCATCTTCAACCGTTCACCATTCACGGGTAAAACACGTAATCCTGCAGTTATGGATAAACACAAAAATGCCCCCTAAAAACACACAAATACCAACAACCCTACTGATGGACACCCACATACTGACAGGCACGTACACATTTTCTGGGCATTTGCAGATTCAGAGACACTTGAGCACAACACACATGCATCTTTCATATCGCATTAAAATGCACCACTGCCCCCTCGGCATGTTTAAGCTGTGCAGACTGCACACATGGGTACCGTGTGACCTGCAGGAGCAAAAACACATACACACAATGAACAAATGTCCACCCCACACTAGCAGCTGCCTAGAAAGAAAAAGCCCAAAGTCTTAGTCGTCTGCTGAAGGTGGTGACAAGCAAGTCAAGAAAGACTCCCACCAGCTTTTCCTTCTTAGAGCCAGTTGCTGTCACCTTCTTTGAGGAAACTGCACAACAACCTCCCCCCTAATCTTAACCAGAACCTCCTGCTGCAAGAACCAAGTGTCAAGGCAGGCAAGATACATTTGTCACTCACCACTCCATTCCCAGAGCATGCAATCTGGTCCAGGTCCAGAATAGCTGACATGTTTTTCCCACGCAGGAGAGGAGTGTGTTATGCTATGTGCAAGTGTGTGCTGGGCAGCTTTGAAGATCTCCCAGAGGAGGAGGAGGAGGGCGGGAGCGTTGGTAGGAAGGGAGGGATGAAGGGTGAGGCGGCTAGAGCAGCAGCGACAAGGAAGATGAAGAAGAGAGGGAGGAGAAAGACACAGCAGAGGGAGTGAGGAGGAGATGGGTAAATAATCTGAATGGAAGCAGAAGGGGAGTGGATAAGATGCAGAGAGAACGAGAGAGAGAGACAGAGCCAAGAGGTAGGAAAGAGAGCAGGAAAAGAGACAGAGGGGGAGGAGAGTGAGACTGCAGTTTGTGCTTGGTAGTCACAGCGCGTCCGTACATTCAGCCACCAGTGCGTCTAATTGGATTGCAGAGGGTCAGGTGGGTAGGGGGAGAGGGTGGGGCTTAAAGGAGAGAAGAGAAAAGGGGGGGGAGAGTGGGAAGAAGAGGGGTGATGAGGTGCAAAGGATGCAGAGGAAGTCCTGGAAAATGGGCAGGCTGCTGACGTCACACCGTAAAACTGATAAAGTGAAGAGAGGAGGTTGACTTTGACAGCTTGCCCTGGGCTGTTTTCTGCATCAGCAAAATGGCTGCTCATTGTTGAGAATTAGCAAAAATAGTCTCCAGATTTACTTTAGCTTCACCTTGCTGAGGGGGGTAAAGACTGTAAGTGACCTTAGCATCCAAATAAGAAATACCTCAACATGAATATCTATAGGCAGACCCTGTTAATAACTTCCCTTTTTCAAGAGTCACTCAGCAGGACTAGCGTAAAATGCAGCAGTCTGACATACACCAACAATAGTTTTGCTGAAAATGTTGTACATACTGCAACACTACTTTATCATGAAAATCTTGCAAAGCTCCAGTGTTCATTCCAGTGTTGACATTCAAAAGATAAACCTCATTATGTTCTTCAAGCTTACCAGAAAATAAACCCACAATGAGTTACTATTTTTATTCAACATTCACAACGCTACATGAGAAGATCTATTTTCTCTAAACCTGCCTCTGAATCATTTGATCCACATAGTTGATTGATCCCTCCTTTTCTACTCTCGTCTGTCATCTGCACAACTGCTGGCATTGCAGGCTGCCTTTGTTTGAGATAGGCTGCTCTGTGCAGCCAATGGCACACATGTGAACAGCACAGAGTGGGTGGGACTACAAAGTCCAGGGGCACTTCACTGGTTAGTCAAAGTAGCAGCACGTTGGTTTGCAACCGGCTGTTTCTCCTCTAAATTGTTCATGTCCTAACCCACAGAGGGTGCCACTGACACGCATGTAGTAGAAATAATCACTTTACATTCAGACTAGACCACTAAAGTAATACAGGTATCAAAAATACACCTAATATGATGCCACAAGAGAGTAGCATCTCTAACACTATATTTCCACAGAGATTTTTTTCCCCGCATTGTAAGGTTTGCAAAAAAACATAATTAGTCTGTTTAGTTCCATCTCCAGTCATTAAGCCAGATTGTGGTGAGAACATGATTAATTGTACATATAAAGTGATGCCAGATTATGGTGTACATGTGATTGGAGATGATGCGTGTTAACCAACATGTTTACCCTTTCCTCGACAGGGCAGGTGCCTCTTTGTGTCATAAACTGAGTCATTGTGCGTCTCAGCAGGACTCTGCAGTCTGAGGAGTCATACAGGCGCACAGTGACGCTTTGGTCTGCGTAGCTCAGTTCAATGGAGAGCTTTGCATTAACCCTGCCAGAATCTAAGGTTTGATTTCCAAATGTCCAAGCACATTTTGTAATAAACTGTCCACCACATGACATGGTATATCGTATGATGGTCAATTTTACCCTCTCCTAAGATGATGACTGAGCAACATCTGTGCAATACACAAGATTTATGTGATGCCTAAGTCTACCTTTAGGAGATTTAAAACTAAAAAAATCAACAGCAAGAAAAGCCTAGCGGACTAAAAAGACATCACATTAAACATAGCCCTCCAGCCACACAATGGACAGGCTTATGGCGCCCTCTGTTGAGCTTAATGAGACTGAGGATTTTAAAAAGCCAAAGCCATGAAACGGCAGCCCTTTGTCTGAAAAACAAAGTAGACAGCTTCTTCTCATCGTGTTTGGAATGGTACAAGACAAGATGAGAAACGGTATAAAGACTTGACACAACCACGAAATGTGAAAACTAACAGGACATTCTCAATACACTATATGTAAAAACTAATAATCTAGTCGTGACAATTATAAGCTCGCAAAACATTTTGAGACGATCACCTAAAACGTCACATGCATTCAGATTCCACGGACACCATCTGAAACTTTTTGCTCTCCACAGCAAACACCATCAACCCTAAGATGTTCTATTTTTAAAATTGTACAGTCAACCATTTCCATGAGGTAACTGTGTTCTCAAGTATGCACTTTAAAACACAGCAGGTCCCATGGGTGGAGGAGGCTGACTCACAGCTTCCTCCCCTCCTCGCTTCTCAGTGGTGTAAGCAGGACATCTTAAGGGGCACAAGACTGCAGCACCACACCCTCTAGGTTCTCCTCTCTGACCCCACCTCACCACCACCACCACCATCAACGCAACCCTCCTCATGCAGGTGCAGTGGGTTTTGACTCTTTGACTGTTGCAGTACCTATGGACCGCCTGTGGTAGGAGCCTTAGCAGTAGTCAACAGGGAGAGTAGCTATCTTTGTCCTCTAGCTGCTGGAATGTCACATCATTGTTCAGAGTGATGGTGTAGAGGTGAGGACCCCTCCCCCCCACACAGACAGACAAGTCTGCTGCTAATGCCATGTGCTGCATGTGGGCTACGGTTGTTCTTGTATTACTAAACTGTGTGACTGTGGTAGTGAGGTCCAATGAAATTACATACCTTATTTTTTTTTTTAACATCACATTTGAGCTTATATCAGTTCATCTGTAACCAACAAGCCAAGTATTTTCCTACACTTGCAAACAAAAATGCACAAGATTAAATTAGCAATACATATCTACCATCATATATTTCCCACTGAGAAGAATTAGAACCACAGTTGAAAAATATGTAAGGAACATATTTGAATGTGGCCAATATTTTTGGTATGATATAGCTCGCTACCACGATTTATCCTAGATATTGTGGCTATTTGCTCAATTGCTAGTATGCTAGCTAACTCTCCTATGCTCAGAGTTTCTGCCAGTATGGCTTGTAAAACAGAAATATACATTTTTATTTTTATGAACACAAAATAGTATTGGTTTAAAAAAAAATATATATCTGCCTGTTGTCACTAAAAGAACACACTTCCAAATAGTGTTCAAAGAATCATCAGTTTAAAGATTTTTATTAATAATTCCTTTGGACTCCTGATGACTCTGTGAGGTCAAAATGGCTGCCATGGAAATAAGGTCAAATCAACTCAAGTCTGCCGCAATACCACTGGGACAAATTCTGGTCTTGTCTTTCTCTAAAGTACAACTGCAGGACCTCAACTTCACACAAGAGGATGAGTTGAAAGAAATATGACATTGAAAATATGAGCAGCTGAGGGAGTGCAGCATTTTATGAATGTGAATGTATTAGTGACAAAGCAGCCAGGAATGGAGCATGTAGCATGTCTGCTCCAGCTAACATGTTTTACTCTCCTCCCCTGCCTGCAGCAGCCATATTTAGCTCTGGCGGGATGCTGGAAGCAGCCATGACTGCAGAATGTGAGCGGGATAAAAGATTTAACCCTTTGCAGCCATGGTGCTGATGAAACACAGCATTCCTCAAGCAAGAGACACTTTGCAAGAAAAATCTAAATGCATAGCACAGAGGCGGAGGGCTGGCAATCCCGTTCCCCATGCTAAGAAAACATCAAAGCAAGGGATCTGGAACAGCGCCTGCTCAAGGCCAATAGCCCTTTTTACTTGAATGATAATTATTCTTACATTATCACATAAAAAATACCCGACTTTGGTTGAAATGCTTACTGTGAAAATGCAAGCACAGTTTCTGTAACACAGAAACAACCACACACTCTTACTGTGAAAAACATAAGCTGAGACAACTACTAAAAGATGAATGAAATCAATGCACTTGTGAATCTCTTCCTAATATTTAATAAGAAAGTATACTCTATAGAGATCTCTAGAGCCAGTGTTTTGAACCGCGACATTGTACTTTTCCTTGCGGGAATAATAAATAAATAATAATAATAATAATAATAATAAATTATTATGTTTTTCGGTCTGTGGATCAGAGGTAGAGAGGGTCGGCCCTCAACCACAAGATTGGCGGTTCGATCCCGGCCTCCTCCGGCCACATGTCAAAGTGTCCTTGAGCAAGACACTGAACTACAAGTTGCTCCCCTGACGCTATGTGGATGTCCACAGCTCCTAATGCTAAGGATGAGTTAAATGCAGAGACGGAATTTCACTACATTGTACTGTACAATTGTATGTAACAAATAATAAAGTTTATTTTTCTTTATGAGTAATCCAGAACAATAACTTGTCCTCAATTATTTATCTCAAACGTATCTTTACCATGTCATGTGATATGCTACTTCAGTACACACACACACAAATATTACTGGGACCACTACAGATTAATATTTAATATCTATATTTACATTATATACACCACTGCTGACTATCCCCCAAAATATCCTATATTTCACCAGCATGTGGTATGCGGTAAAATTGGATGAACAACATTCAGATGTAGGGCAAGAAAACAAATGAGTTTAGCAGTCGGGGGGTGAGAATGGGGCCCATGTCCCAATGACCCGACCCCCTTCCACTAACACAACAGCATCTCCTCAGACCATGGCACCGCAGTGCTTTGTGTAGGAGCAGAGAGCAACACTCACCTGGCAGTCGAAATCTTGAAAGTTGCGTGCATTCTGCAAGACAAGTAAAAGAGGAGAGTTAAAATATAACTAAATATATTTTTACAGTATGTACATATAAAGCCAATACTAATATCTATTGTACTTACGTAAGACTATGAGGAGGATTATATATTGTAGATGGATGGCACATGATGTGTTGCGTTTCTTATTTCATAATTTACATAAAAGTATTCATGTGTGAACGAATAGAATATATCTGGCTGTGTCACTTTTACAAGCTCTTAACGACTTTTGGTTGGTAATATATTTTGTCATAATTAGATCTAAACATTTGTTCATTATGTTACAAACAACGACCATGTATTATCAGTTTGATTTCAGCACATTTTGGCAGTGGGATCCGGGTAGAGAACTGTGCCCAGATTGCAGAAACCTAAGCACATTACAGCAATATCTGAATAATATGATTGGGTGTGACATACTGTCGTGAGCACTTCATCTAGTGGTTTATGGATCTGTTGGTTCAACTGATTGTGTCATCTGGATACATGACTATGGCAATCTTCTGATCACAGCCAGTTATGACTGCAACATCTCATGCTTTTAGAAAACAAAGTGTGTTCCTATTTGCATCTTATCACCATGTGAAATTAGTTTAGTTTTCAATATCATTACAACTTTATTCTTAACACACATTACATACATTAATGGTGAAGCATTTAATGTCTTGTCTCAGTTGGTTTTTTGTCTGTATTCAGACAGAAGGAAGCTACAGAATAGATGGGTAGACAAGGGAAAGTGGGCAACAACACAGAAGATTCTTGTGGGATTTAGTTGTAGGCCAGACCAGTAGGGTACATATTGGTGTAGAAACAGACGGTGGCTATAAAGCTCTCCCTTTCTTCTTCCTACTGAAATAGCGGTGCTGCATACATCATAGTAAAAACATGTTTCTATCCGAAGTCTACACTATTCCATTGCTATAATGCAGTTCTTGGGTGCTGAAGTATTGGATCAGTATCAGCTTTTTCTATTGTAGATACAAAATCAAAGTACAGGAAGGAAAGGTGCTTTCTTTGACTACAGGGAAGTGAACCTCAACACGTTAGCATTATTTCCATGAAGTAAATACCCCACAATTATTACTAAAATAAGCTTAAGGTATTAGTAATCTGACTGGCCAAAGATGTGATGCAACTGTGCTTATACATTTTATTATTATTTGTTGTTATGCCAACTGTTGCACTACACAAGTAGTTTATTATACATTTGTCTTATTGTGTTCTCCTATGCATGTTCTACTTTGAAGCAACTTTAATCACATACATTTGTAACCTTTGCAAAAGGCCATTATACTTGTATACTATGTTGTTCTTTACTGTTGTTAGAGCTACTTAGCTGCTGCAGACAATACTCAGTTCTTCCTGGCTGCATCATCAATGTAATCATTCATAAATGTATTATCTGTATGGAAATCAGAACACGTTTCCTACATAGGATCAAAGAGAAAACGAAAATCCTCTTTCGTCACCGTTATCATGCCATGCTTTCAAGACTCCTGGTTTGTCTTTTTAATGAGCTGGCCACTAGGGGGAGTAAGAGGTCAGTACCAGTATCCTTCATTCAGATGGTTTTAATAATGTATATTCCCCGCCCTGTCACCTCACACAAGACATCTACCTTACGCAGCATGCAGCCCGACAATGAGAAATGTGCTCCTGCTGATCACCAAACCCACCACCAAGTGACGCAATCCCTTCAGACCTGATACTTCACTACTCACTTCTCCTGTGAGGCACCATGTCCTCCTGACTGTCTGTGACAGTTGCCTTGGGGGTAACAAAACAGTCTTTCTGATCAGCTAATCAGCTGTTGAGATGGATCAGGGAAGAGGAGGCCACAAGAGGATGGGAAGAGCTTTCATCTGCCATTGGGTTTTTTTTTTCCGCCTCCATACTCACTTCTGTTTTTGTGGTCTCTCACTTGCTACAATCTTTCAAGCTCTTAGAAATAACGAGATGAGCATCTCCTTTGATCTCTCTTCATTCTTGCTTGTTTGTCTTTTCTGACTGTCTGCGTGTCTTACATTATACTCCCCGCTTCTCTTCTTCTCTCTTGCCTCATTCCGTCTACAACCTTTTTTTTCCCTTTTGACTTGCTCTCTCCTTTCTTTTCCCACTCTACACATCGGGAGGCAGATATGAATAATTCACTTTGATGAACAGGACTGCAGAGTCTGCATGCCTATAGTTTACTGTATTTGCGTATGCAACTGCCTGGGAGGACCATATGGGGTGCTCATTTCTTTAAATGTGCACCACATGTCCGTTTAGTTTGTATGTGTGGGTTTACATATTAGTTTAGGTGCACAGGTGTGTGCGTGTTGCCTCAGCAGTCTGTCACTGTCCTGACCTCCCCACAACTTACCTTACTTGTCAGCAGCGGCTTGATCTCAGTCAGCTGTACATCCTGCAGCTCATCCATCTTCCTTGTCTTGTTACTGTCAACCACTCTGTCCAGGAAGAAAAAGAGAACACATTATGCTCGCTAATAATAAGCATCAGCAGTTAGGAAAGAAAAATTGTAAACTGTGAGAGCATTGCACAAACACCTCTGTTGTTGCACAAATGAAAATGCCCTTTCAAGGCGAGGAAGATGTCACTATATATTAAGTCTATCTTTGTACTTTTTAAAATGAATGAATACAATTCTTCAGAACTGACAGAGGATGCCAGGATTCATATCCGATTTATAAATTGTTATTTTTGATGGTGTTTTTGTTTTTGTTGTTGCTGTATCTAATAACCTTTTCTTATTAACAATTAATATGTTGATGATTTGTTTTCAAATATACTGTTTATCCAGTGGTTCTAAAACTTGTTGGCGTAGAGTCACCGCTGTGGGGGCGTGTTGAGCAGATCTAAAGTTGCACGAATACGATTCACGTGGTGACATAAACAAACAAAAGTGCTCTGTTGCTAGCAAGGCTATCTTGCTAACCTGAATATTTTCTTATTTTTTTATTGTTCCATTGTATTGTTAATGATTGATGAAAATGAAATCTGATCTTACTGGGGTGGGCGAGGGGCATGATTTTCTTGTTTCAGCATGACAGAAAGAGATATGAGAACCTCTGGTTTAGACCATTTAATGTTAGAAAGTAGAAAAAAATGCCAAGATGATCTATTCAAAGTCAATGGTATACAACAATGCAAATTATCAAGTTTAAGAAACAGGAACTAGGGAATGTTCGGCAATTGTCCATGATAAATGACTTATACGATTAATCAATGTGCCCTTTCAGTACTAGGTGCAGTTCATGGCAACACAACCTACTCATTCGATACTGATCGATTATGGTATTAAAGGAGGTGGCAGCAGGTAGCTAAGTCACAAGTCCAGCCCTGACAGTATCTCTCTCTCTCTCTCTCTGTCTCTCTCTCTGTCTCTCTGTCTGTCTGTCTGTCACCAAAGCATACTGTGATTTGTATATTATGATACAAGAGCCAGCTGGGAAGGGGATGGAGGATGTTTTCTGTATTAGTTCTTCAGGAAAGGTCACACTTTCAGTGCACACACGTGGCGTGCAAACATGCTCACACACAAAGATGACTCAGCCTAGGTTTAACAAGAAGCTCTAAAGCCCACCTCATTTGTTTTCTCCTTGAAGCCAGCAGTTTGTCCCTGCACATAATTATTGAACAAGAACACTGACACTAAACGCGTCCCCCCTCCCCACTTTCCCTGAAATTGTACCTCTTCGGCTTTGCCTGTTTGCACAAGGTGAGGACAGGAAGTGGTATTGAATTACCTGGCTCAGTGTGGCTAATGTTGCACATAACAGCAGATGGAACGTCTGCTTCTTCTAGTTCAATGCTTACAACTGGAAAACATAGCCAAATTGGCCTGCAGCGCACCACAAACAGCCTTGATACTGATTCTGACATTTATCAGAACAGATGCACATAATGCACATAAAACAAACAAGAAGTAAGGGAAAATGGAATTGGGCAGAGTACTAGCCAAGTGGAGGAGCAGTTATAATTACTTCCTGAGTCAGAGCCAACCCCCCTGGAACCACCTTGAGATGCTGGTATCAGATAACCTTCAGGGTTGGTTAGTTTAGATTCTAGCAGCAAACCATCAGCGGGAGGTACCAGCAATGATGACGTCACACTGTATCTGTGTTACCAGCAGTTTCATCCTCTGCTTGCCTGACAAAGGACTGCCTGTTGACGCATGAATGGGATCAGAGGACATCCAGCTCCAGCAACAGATTGCACCTTGCCTGGAAACAACCAGCAGATGGGTACAACTGAGCACAATCCTCAAATTACATAAAAATGTAGAAACATCCAGTGTTGGAAGTACCATGCCATCAGCATGGGGAGTAAAAATATGCCCAGCAAAATCCCTGCTGACAAATCCGGCTCAATGGTGGAACAAAATAATATTTAGACAAGTGAACAAGGAAAAAAGAAAAACAAATAGTCTGCATGCTTGAGCGGATTGAGCATATTGGCCGGATCAATCCAACACTTCCTCAGGCTGTCGCAGAAAGTGGGATGGAGGCAAAAGCTGCTTTCATTGTAAACAGGCTAGCCGTGTAATCAAGGTGTTAAGGGAGAGGGGGTCAGGGTGAGCTTAAACCAACTGACAGACTGACTGGGGGGCTTTCACAGGCCAACCCCTCTGAACCCTTTTACTGGGTTACCCTGGCAAATATCCACCTGAAAAAAGACGTGTCTCCTGGGGGCTCTAGCAGATCTTAGACCCCCTTAATCTTGCACCACATCACATTTAGCAACATGCACCACCATCACCACCCTTTCATACCTACTCCATGCCTGCTCTACCGTTCAGCATGTACAGCTGTTGCCATAGAGACAAAGCTGGTTGTCAATGTTTATTCTAAGCTGGGCTAGCCCCAAGGGACAGATGTGAGGCAAGGAGACAAGGGGAATACATAGAGGTAGAAATGAGAAGACTTGATAAAGAGAAGCTCAAAACATGTGCTTTCAGCAGCGTTTACCCCTGACAATCGGGGACTCAAATGAGCCATGCAGGCTGTCTAAATATGCCAGCAAAGATTTGCGTAATTGTAATACAAAATCAGAAAAAGTAGTCCCAGATGACAGGAGGGAAATTCCATTTGCAATCTGTGCAGCGAGCTTTGTCCCATATTCGCACCATACCATTGATGCGGCTGAGGATGGGGGAAGGATCGAGAGAGGTGATGATGTAGAACAAGTCCCTCTAGCCTCGACAGCAGGTCGGTCTGTTGTGTCAGATCGCTCTCACAAATGGTTTCCCTGACATCAGAATCTGTTTTACTCAGCTCTTCCACTTGCAGATAAGTAACACACAAATTGTATGCTGGTTCTCATACGATTTCGCTCATCTGTTCTTCAGGTCCATTTCCCTGCACAGCATACAGCTGCCAGCAGGGGCTCGTCTCAGCGCTAAATATCATGCCATGCAGCGAGGGACAAGGAGGCTATGCTGGGTGAACAAACAGCAGCAGAAACACAACGTGTCAGGGGAAAACCACATGAGGCCCTTTCTAAGCAGCAAAGGTCAGCCTTCACCATAGCTTAGTGTCAGTGCTGCCTCTGGGAGACAAGGACGTTTTTAATTCTGACACAATTACTTATAGCAAAGACGTGGAAATGCCAGTTTAATAAATAGATAACATATTTAACATATCTCCCTCTCTCGACAAGCACTTGCTTACTAACTCACACATTATCCAATCTCTATGGCTGTAAAAAGAGAGGACATGCCTTTACCTTAATACTAAGGTGCAGGCGCCAGAATCCATTAGGGGTGGGACAAAATATCGAAACTGCAATATATCTGTGTCCTTTGTGCGATAGGAGAATCAATATGCTGGTGCCAAATATAAAAATTTTAATAAATAAAATAAGGCACTCTAAACAGATTCCCCTGCTCCCAGAGGGGGCAACTTCATGGCTCATCGAGGTGGCACTCAACACATGAACGAGGGAAACTTGAACATAAGTTACCTAGCCGAAGATAAAGAGGTTTCAACGGGATGGCGGACAGCAGTTTGAGGAAAATAACAGATGCCCCAGCCACGTTTAAGTCCAAAGTCTCGACCCCTAGTTGCTGAAAAACTGGTGCAGCAGAATTGTGCTATAACAGTTTGGACTTGTGAGATAAAGAGAGAAAACCTGTACTTAACCTTTTCACTGGCATTTCGTATCCATAGTTAGACCAATATCATGATGTATAATTATAGTATTTGATACACTGCTGATTTTGCAGGTTTTCCTACTTACAAAGCATGTAGAGGTCTGTCATTTTTATCATAGGTACACTTCAACTGTGAGAGACGGAATCTAAAATACAAATCCAGAAAATCACATTGTATGATTTTTAAATAATTAATTTGCATTTTAATGCATGACATAAGTATTTGATCACCTACCAACCAGTAAGAATTCCAGCTCTCACAGACCTGTTAGTTTTTCTTTAAGAAGCCCTCCTGTTCTCCACTCATTACCTGTATTAACTGCACCTGTTTGAACTCGTTACCTGTATAAAAGACACCTGTCCACACACTCAATCAAACAAACAGACTCCAACCTCTCCACAATGGCCAAGACCAGAGAGCTGTGTAAGGACATCAGGGATAAAATTGTAGACCTGCACAAGGCTGGGATGGGCTACAGGACAATAGGCAAGCAGCTTGGTGAGAAGGCAACAACTGTTGGCGCAATTATTAGAAAGTGGAAGAAGTTCAAGATGACAGTCAATCTCCCTCGGTCTGGGGCTCCATGCAAGATCTCACCTCGTGGGGCATCAATGATCATGAGAAAGGTGAGGATCAGCCCAGAACTACACAGCAGGACCTGGTCAATTACCTGAAGAGAGCTGGGACCACAGTCTCAAAGAAAACCATTAGTAACACACTACGCCGTCATGGATTAAAATCCTGCAGCGCACGCAAGGTTCCCCTGCTCAAGCCAGCGCATGTCCAGGCCCGTCTGAAGTTTGCTAATGACCATCTGGATGATCCAGAGGAGGAATGGGAGAAGGTCATATGGTCTGATGAGACAAAAATAGAGCTTTTTGGTCTAAACTCCACTCACCGTGTTTGGAGGAAGAAGAAGGATGAGTACAACCCCAAGAACACCATCCCAACCGTGAAGCATGGAGGTGGAAACATCATTCTTTGGGGATGCTTTTCTGCAAAGGGGACAGAACGACTGCACCGTATTGAGGGGAGGATGGATGGGGCCATGTATCGCGAGATCTTGGCCAACAACCTCCTTCTCTCAGTAAGAGCATTGAAGATGGGTCGTGGCTGGGTCTTCCAGCATGACAACGACCCGAAACACACAGCCAGGGCAACTAAGGAGTGGCTCCGTAAGAAGCATCTCAAGGTCCTGGAGTGGCCTAGCCAGTCTCCAGACCTTAACTCAATAGAAAATCTTTGGAGGGAGCTGAAAGTCCGTATTGCCCAGCGACAGCCCCGAAACCTGAAGGATCTGGAGAAGGTCTGTATGGAGGAGTAGGCCAAAATCCCTGCTGCAGTGTGTGGAAACCTGGTAAAGAACTACAGGAAACGTATGATCTCTGTAATTGCAAACAAAGGTTTCTGTACCAAATATTATGTTCTGCTTTTTTAAAATACTTGTGTCATGCAATAAAATGCAAATTAATTACTTAAAAATCATACAATGTGATTTTCTGGATTTTTGTTTTAGATTCCGTCACTCACAGTTGAAGAGTACCTATGATAAAAATTACAGACTTCTACATGCTTTGTAAGTGGGAAAACCTGCAAAATCGGCAGTGCATCAAATACTTGTTCTCCCCACTGTATATCCTTTATCGCAGAATTGTGGTATCTTGATATCGGTATCATGGGCCATGTATCTTGTATCGTATCGTGAGTTACCCTGTGATTCCCACCCCTAGAATGCATGCATGTTGACACAGAGGCATGTGCCAAAACACTACTGATATATGGTGTCTCTGCCAACACAAAAGTAGTCCTGTAGCTGCCATGTCAGCAGACGGCACCAATTGATCGATGAACACATCACTTACTCCTCCTCCCACTTTTCCTCCCTCCCTCCCTCACACATTTTCCTCCTCCTCCACTCTGTGCACTCTCCCTGTCTTTGTCTATCCATCTCCATCTCACCTTGGGCTGTCAGGAAGTCTAGGCAGGCTGCATGATCGATGACAGTGCACAGCTGTGATGCTGACCCTCCCTTTGGCCCCTTCAATTAGTCCTCTTTCCTCTTTATTGCCATGGCAACCGTGTCTTCAGATTTACTCATTGTCATCAATATTCACGTCATGGCCGTGCTTTTACTCTGACCTCTGACCGTGTGGTGGTGATGATTCAGACAGAGCATTGGGGCTGGGTCCTCCAAAGTCTGCATTTCTAGACTGAAGACATCATAACAGGCCAACAAGCCTTTTCCAAATATCATTTTGTTGCCTAAATTTGAAGAACACAACTCCACTGTTTATTCCTGTTAGCAATCTGGAAAATAAGTTATATAGATGCAGTGTTTCCTTTAGGATTCTTTTTAGCAAAGGCAGCAGAAAGGTCCAGAAGGATGACGACGGAGAGAGAGAGAGAGAGGTTGCCCCCCCAATATAATATCGCAGTGAACGGTGTCTGTGTGAAGTTTTGAAAAACTGTAACCACACTTGAAACCACTTTATCGGCATTGCCGTGACTAACTGTGACTTCAACAAAACTGCAGAGCCGACGTAGTTTGCTCGAGTTTACGTCACCCTGCGCATGTGTGTGTCGGAGCTCCGTCAATATGCAGAGAGGACAGATAAGCTTGCGCTTACGCGCTCTCAGGTAGGCTACCAAAATTTGGTACCGTTTGATTTAGCGTGAATCGGTCCTTGGTAGTACCGACGTAAGTTGGTCGGTACCCAAAAAAGTACAGAGTTCGGTACCCAACCCTAGTGCACTTAAAACCGCAGCTGCGACTGCGTTGTGCGTCTGTCCTGTTTCTGGTGCCGTGGCGGCGGAAGTTTTGCCATGGTGGGCCACCACTGCAGGGCCAGCATAGAGGAAACACTGAGATGTTTACAAATACTATAAACGTGGTATACTTTTTGCCGGTTGTCCATATATGTACTTTAAACTCAGTTATTGTGAAATATGGCCCAGTTTACTACTGGTTTCTAAACTCTTTTGATTGGTAATTTCCTGATGACAATCCAAAAGAACATTAATGTTTGCACTTGATTCTAGGCCGTCTCCCTTAGAGCACAGTTCAGTCAGACCTTCAAAGCCACAGAAGGACCTACCTTAATGGGCTACGACAATCAAAAGATCCAGCCCTTGATTTGGGACACACTAATTCAATACCTGCAAGAGGAAGTAGTGTCATCTGCCTGTCTGCTTTCTCTGGGAGCCAAATTATTCTAATGACAGTTCCTATCACAGAGGAACACAAGCATGTCTATTCCCCAACTGGAGCCTCAGTCTTCAGTCAGCACTTCACCAGGCTTCACATCACAACAGAAAATAGGCCAGCACAAATTCCAGGGATACTACCCGCCTGTCAACCATTCAGACAGGCTAACTTTTATGTCCTCCCCTCATTATGTGCAAGTGTGTTTTGCTGTCAGGGCTACAAACAAGTGAAAACAATTTATCCCTGCACAGTCCCCAGTGTTGTGACGCCTTGCTCTTAGACTGGGAGACTTTTCCATCCAGGGGAACGTCACTACACATTTATTTCCCTCCAACTTTTTATAACAAGGCTAAACCTGTGTTTACAGTTTCCAGTCTGCAGAGGCAGAAATATCGCCAGAGTAAAGCTAATGGACTGTGACAAGGCTCAGTTCCAGATCATTGCTCTAACCTGGGCCATTCAGTAAGAGAATTAAAGGAGGAAAATCCATTTGTTTGGCATTATAGCCCCTACCCCCACACCTCTCGTCAGGTAAATAACCTGGGTGATAACAACCGAAATAGTTCTATTCTGTTCTATTCTAGAGGCAAGGGGTATCACGAAGGAGGGAATCTGATCTAGAGTTTGCTCTATTGTTCTCCATTATGGAAAAGCTGACTTATAGCACAGAACAGCTCCTGCTGATACGGTCAGCAAACACACACAGCTGAATGAGCACAGAGACAGAGAGCACTCACTCACATGCACGGACACACACACTCGCACACAGCTTCCCATGCTTCACGTCTACTTAATTAAATGACAGCTTGCTCTCTTGAGGCTCCATCATCCTCCTTACAGCTTATATGATTCTCTTGACGCAAGCTGTCAGACTTTTTTTCTTCTTACAATATAACAAAAGCTATGATGAGACATTTCTCTGAAGTCTGTCATGATTCTATCAAAATAGTCTATTTTCATCCAATATCCCACCTCAAAATGTGGAACAATGCCCAACTGAAAACACTGGGTTAGGTAGCTTTAAAACATGATCCTGCTCTGGTGTATGTTCACATAATTGATGTATACACACAGAAACATGCAGATGGGGGATCACTGAATAGAAGACAAAGCAAAAACAATGTCTTATTGGTTGCAAAGACAAAAGGAAATGTAAGATTAGCAACTAAATCTGCCAGAGAAGCCATTTTAAAACAGTTATTAAGAGAAACAAATCTTCCTCCTCAAACACTGACCTCCTTCTTTGATCCTTCTAGGATTTAAAAGGTCTAATAAATGCAAAATACTGCATTACTATAATTGACTCATCCCCTCTTTGGAAACCAAATCTGAAGGCAGACTTACTCAGTCACTACCACATTCAATATCCTGAGCCTCTGGCCAGCTATTACTCAAAATGTAAGTGATAAAAATGTTGTAGAGGTTGTTCTTGGTCGGGACATGGAATATTATGCACACAGACAGCGACAATATTGCAAGTGCTGCTCTGAAAGACAAACACACACACACACACACACACACATCTAATGGCATTTGTGTGTGGGAGGAGATTCATGACCTTGTGTTCTGGGGTTGTGATATTCACTCATAGTGTGCACGTCTTTGTGTCCTCAAAACGTGTCTAATGAACTGCCCAACTGCATTTTGATCATCCATCACTCACATTTTTCAGTGTGTCTTTGAGGAAAAGCCTGGTTCATCACCAATGATACTAATTGGCACATAGCAGCCCCAGCACTAATCTGCCTGCCAAAAAAAACACACACCCAAACCCTGACCTCTATACTCAGGCAGGATTGGGGACAGCCTCTGTTGCACTCAAAAACTAAGCTTAAGTTCTAAATTTAATGAATAACCCATTGCTATTAATGTGTGTTAATTGTATAGCCCACTTGTTCTTGATAGGCTGGAAACAATAGACAGCGCTGACGGTTAGCTTAGCACGCATATAACCATAACCATAGTAAATCAAAGGCAGCATGCTAGCTACCTTCATATGTTAAGCTAAAGGTCAATGGTTTGGGCTACTACTTAGCCTACTGCAGGGCTATTGAGGCCACACCCACTGCACAGATCATTTCTAGAATCCAAAATTCTACAGCAGATTGAAGCTGATTGAAGACAGTACTGCATGCCTGTCGGCTTATTGTTGTTCAATGAAGGAATCTATCAAAGTTCTACTGACGAATAACTCAACATTTGCTTGAATGGGACTTTTGGGGAGGGGGCATAGGGAATATCTTTATTTTATTCAACAATCATGTTTTTTTTGTTCAATGAAAGAATATCAAGTTCTACTGACGAATAACTCAACATTTGTATTCACTGTATATGCCTGTCTGCTTATTACAAAACAACATGTTTATATTTATGTTTGTATAAGATGGAGTTTGTATGAATTACCCAACATTTCCAGTTAATGCCCATAATTTCCATTAATTCCCATGAAAGTTTCCAAATTGGAATGTTTCCAAAATTCCCCAGCTTAACTTTCCATGGAACGTTTCCGGAAATTTACCGGAAAGTTTCCGCCCCTTTGCCACCCTAGGTCTGAGCTCACCTGGAAGCCCACTCCTCTTCTCATCCTTCCAGATCTCAGCATCCTCTTCAATCGTCACTATCACCACCAGGGTTGGGAGTAATGAGCTACAAAGTAATGCGTTACTGTAATTCCACTACTTTTAGCGTTAACGAGCATGTAACTTTTTTTACATCAAGAAACGCAATTACAATTACTGAAATTTAATTGAGTTTGTTACTCGCGTTACTCTCTTTTGTGAAAAATGAACGCTTGCAGACAAGAAGACAGATCGGCCTACTTTAGCTGCTTCTGATCTAACGTCGCAGGACCTTATGGTGGCGCAATGATACACCAATCGAACAATGAGCATTAAACCACAGCATGGCCGATAGTGGGGATAGAATGAGCTTTCTCTCCTGGAAGTATAGACATTGTAAAATGATAACGAAGGAGTTTATCATTTAGCCTTCTTTACTCTGAATTATGTGCAGGTGTAAAGAACCTATCCACATCTAAGAGTAGCAATTCAAACCTTATGAAGCACCTGTTGAAGCAACACGCTTCGACAAAGCTAGTAGCGAAAGACCCCAGTCCTACGGATGATGAAGGCTCCACTCCATGCAAACAACCAAAGCTAGATTTTACACGGACTGCAGTGCAGCCGATAAGCCAGGCAGAGCTGAATAAATTGATTGCTAGGTATACTCTAGGACAATCACTTTGACTTCATTGGGCCTAATGTGGTAAAAAAAAAACATTGTTAAATGACACACAGTTGTTATTTCGTTTCAAGTATTAAAAGGGACTTTTGTACTGCTGCTTGATTTGAAGGCCTGTTGCCCTGTTGATTACAATAAATATCCTACACTACTCACAGCTTCTCTACCCCCTTTAAAATTAGCGACGTCACGATGGGGTCTAATCGCCAACAACTTTTTGAATTCTTCATCTTTCTTGTGCATGTGTCAATAAATAATTGTTCACTCGATCAAGTCTCTCCTAATTGAAATAGACACCCATGTAAACGGACACATACACTCAAATGGACAAACAGTCTAAAGGCCCGGACACACCGAGCCGATAATCGGCCGTTGGACAGTCTGCCTTCATTTTGGCAGATTTGACATGTAGAATCGGTGGGACGGGCACTGCTGGCAGTCAGACTCAAATGACCCATCTGATTGGTGGAGTGCTAACCTGGAAACGGGGAGCGGAATGAGCGAGACTAGAGTCTCTCAAAATCTGACGAAAATCTTTTAAACTGACCTTTGTCGTTCAGAAATGAAGACAGATTCAGCAACTGCACGGCCTATTTCTCGCTTAAAATGTTTTCAGAAACACGTTTCTGTGAACTATTTTAGTACAATATGAGATCGTATTCTGAACAAGCCGCCATGACAGTCTGGCTTTGAATTTCCGGAGAAATAAGACCCACGTGACACGTTCGTCCAATCAGCTGCCGGTTTTCATTTATGGGCGACAATACATGTTAGCGCCGCCTGCTGTTATGGAGACGTATTACGTCTCTTCGGTGTGTTCTGAGGCATTTTTTTGACCAACTCGGGGAGACTGATCAGTCCAACTGCCTTATACCGACGGTTGGCCGTCTGGTTGGTGTATAAGCAGCTTTAAACTACTGAAAGCACAGTATACGTACACCCACAGTAACACATACTATATAGACAAATACACATCTCTAATCCTGCAAAGCCAGTGAGAGCAAGACCCCTCTCATTACTCTCTGAGGGCTTTTAAAGAATGACGTTATTCCTTGAGGGGCCACTTTATCTGCTAATGGTCTTATGAGATTAAAAGAGCATCATATTGCTGTATTGATTTATAACCACATATCTACTGGCATCATCAGCATGATTTACCTCTCGCATGAAAACACACACAGCCAGAGAGTCTCTGAGGACAGAGTGGCTCCCTCAATACAGTGCTACGGTTTGCAAAATTGTTTGTCATAACTTCAAGCTAAACGCTCCATGCTAAATTTACTGCACCAATACAGACACAGAGACCAACAGCAATATTTTCCAGTGGTGAAGTTATGTTTCTGACCAGCAAACTGGAACCTCAATTTATCCATTAGGCCTGTGTCAGACAAGGGCGTGTGTGTAGAAGTTATGAATTTTGTATATGTAAGGACTTGTGTGTTTAAGGGGAAGCTGGGATGTGAATCAGCCCTTCCATGTTCCTCCCAGCTCAGTGAATTACTGAGTTACTTAATTACTAGTACTATATAGCCCCACAGAGTCATCTATTTTGGTCTTTATGAATAAATAGAAGTGGTCACCGCACTAAGCTGCATTTCAATTTTAAGTGAGTCTTATGAGTTAATGCACTCCAATGTCTTCTGCTGACTGGACAATTAACTAAAATGTGCCCAAAATATACTCATAATGCTATTTTTAACTGCAAATTTGTCTGAATACCATATAATTAAACTGAGAATGGCTACAACACTCAGTAATATCTAACCAAGAGAGGTTTTATCAACCAATCAGTTAAGTGTTGTTCCCACCCATGGTCCCCCACACAGGTATTTTCACATATTTTACTATCGGTTGATGACATCTAGCTCTTGTTTTATGAGGGTTGATTGCACTTGTGAGTCACTTTACAGTGTAAAAAGTGCCAAATTAATGTAAAAGCCCACTGTTAGGGTGTAATAACTTACACCTTAATGATTTTTATTGTATATGGCGACACCACATAGCTCCACCCAACTTCAACCTGAAGAGTGGTCTAACCTGTGGGTGTGTCGGAGCCGTAACTGTTCATCTGTAATTATTCAGGCAGAGAGAAGTGTGAGCCCGGCTGAATGAGTCTCTCCTGGCTCCTCCTGGTATCTGGATATAAATAAGACTGAATGGCCAGGCCTGTCGTACCTGCACTCAGTGCTGCTAATAGAGTACCCGCGCAACGCTAGGCTAGCTGCGGCTCAGTCTTTGGGGATTTCCTCTGACATGCTCACTTATGCAGACAGCACAGAGAAAGACAAAGTGCGAGAGGGATGCTACGTGTTTGTGTGTGTGTGTGTCCTAGGTCCCAGCTGGCTGATGCGGGCAGGCAGAGTTTCCAGAACAGCGGAGTCCTGCTGGAGGCTCAGCAGGATCTGTAGACTGCGGTCAGCGTGGCCAGAGGGCAGCAGTGAAATCTGCCAGCAGCGAGACCATCTGTGCAGCCCGGCCACTAGCTCTCTCTCTCTCAAGCACATGCATGCGCACACACACAGTTCAACAAGCTAAGTGGAAACTGGAAACTTTAGAAACCCTTCAATAAAACATTAACACAGCACAGAGATATGAGAGCCCTTGTGCCCAGAGATAGTAAAGACCTCTTGAATCCACTGAGACCTTTGAATCAGAACAAGTCTCGGTGTGTTTCAGTGTATGAAACACACTGTTGCCTCACAGGAACAACACAGCCTCTGATAATAGAGTTATCCATGTGGTCAACTTGGCTGTCACAATGACTGATTGCTGACAACTCAATCTCCCACAGAGGTGGATCTTGTGGCACCCTCCTTTGCAAATGCTCGCCGTGGAGGTCGGCAGTGTCCTTGGCAACCATGGGTCCCCCTCCCCTGAGCTATCCTCGGCTCTGCTGGTGGTGCCGCTGAAATCAAAGACCCATTTCACCATCATTTACATAAAGTTATTCTCTTCTCATCACGACAACCAATGCAACGTGGAATGCTCTATCAACCAGCGTAGCTTCCACTTGGCTCCCAGGATGCTCAAGCAGTTGTCATTAAGATTCAATGCAGCAATAATGCATCCGTCATACGTATCAGCAGTATACACATGCAACATTTACAAGTCACGACTCACACTGTGCTTCACACACTCACCAGGGATGCAATCTTTTCAAGTGAAATTTGAGCGTACAGTATCATTTCTGTCTGAATTTGACTGCGTCTAGCAGGAACACAGCCTGAGGGGAAGGATCTTCAAACCACCAGGGCATGTATCTGCCATTTGCTCTGTCACAATAACAACTACTAAATGATTTTCACTTTCCTGGATGTTCCCTGGATCAATAAAGTAAGCAGAGTATGAAATGATTCGTGCTCCGTGCAGCAGCCAACCACTGTAAATAAAGCTGCATGCTGCTTACATGTTTGAGTTTTAAAAAGCCTATTGTGCAGTGTGTGCCCGCTTATAGAGAGGCAAAGTCCCTCCCCTTACGGTGAAACCCATGGGACCCTATTTGTGAAAGAAAAAAAACATGTACGGCAGTGAACAGGGAGAGACAAATCATTATTTGCTCCGGTTTGAATTGAGCGATGAATTACACATTATGATGTTTGTCATTTTAAAATATCATTTTGCAAGTGAAGGAAGTCATAGTTTGTTGTAGTACCACTTAGTTATGTGTGAAACCGCTCAGTGAACTACATACCTCGTCTCGCAGAATATACAGCACGTCACCTTGCTTGCTGCTCGGCTTGCTTGCTAACTAGCTCTGTTCCACAACACGTGTAATGTTATCTTACCTTATGCAACAGAACGAGCAAGACCAATAGTAGCTTCAGCGAGACGTCACTTTGGGGCGAGTAGTCTTTCTAATTTTGTTTTTTCTTATACGTCAACAGTTTTACGACAAACGGAGACTTTCTTCTTCAAAATTATCTTTTAGTAATTAATGGCTCAATTCAAACGGGATCAAATAAGTGTCTCTTGTCGGTGGTCCGGTGGTCCACCGGAAGGGGAGGGAGTTTGCCTCTCTATTTGTAGATCTATGACAAAGTGGGAACACACACACACACACTCAAACCTTTTCAGAGTGGAAATAGTATCTCTCACTTAAGGAATAAAGAAGGGCTATAGTTCAGATAAACACAATCAATGACAACCCTCCAAAACTAAATAAAAACAGGACACTGAGGGTAGTAACGTGATGCAATTTGTGAAGTTAGTGAAAATAAACTGTATGTGCAGGTGTATGAGGGGAGGTTCATAAAATATATGATCCTAAATAAACAGCGGCACTGAAGGACAGTCCAGGGCATCCAGAAGTCCAGCTTGGCCTGTATCCATCACTTTGGATCAACAAGCTTACCACCTGTGCCCTGCCTCTCCTCATCACCACCTGCTGATTTCATTGCTGATGCTGATAAAGAAAATCCCTCCCATCAGGGGTGTGATCCAGCAGAGTGTCTGAAAAATGTGTGGACCCTGCCGCTGCTGCACACAAGCGTGCTAACGACGGTCTCTGGTGTTTTGTCATTTATTTGCTTGCTAGAAGTATATTTATCCTCAGTTCCATCCATGCAGTAAAGACTGATGGAGCAGGGACAGATGGGATAGCTGTCTGCATATGCTGTTCACCTGGGGTCAAGAGGGAGAAGTTAACCTTTAAGAAGTTAACCTTGGCATAGAGGTGTGAATGCATCAGCTGTTTTTGTTTTGAAAGCTTGAAGCTCCTCTGCAAAAGCGTGTGCTGTAACTCTAGGCCTGGTACGGCTTAAATTACAGATGCAGTTCAGTTACAAAAACACAACAGCAGCACCAGCGCTCCTTAGAAGTCCCAGTAAATGTCCATGTCTGGCGCAGGTTTTTTTTTTTTTTGCCCTGCAGGGCTGGCAAACCAGTAGACTCAGTAATGCTGAGGTGAGAGTGAACACGAAGCAGACTGACTGTCAGCACAGTGGCTTAATTACTGTCTCCATCTCTCCAGTGAGCGCTATTCCCTGACATTCATCCCTGCAAGAAATCCTCTTCTACACAAGAGCACTTCTCACTTTGTATGTACTCTGTAATCCCTGTAACAAATTTTGTGTACGTAGTAATCCATGCTGAAAGGCACCTTAATAGTGTAATTTCCTGATGTTTACACATCAAGACTACTTTAAAAGCATTCACTTAAGAGAATTAATGTCATATAAAGTAGTACAGTACGGTTGCATAATGCTGACTTTGTTTTCATTTTGAATGCTCGGGCAAGTTTTAATTTCTCTGAGCACTTGTGGAAGCTGGAATCCCTCCACATTTGAAAAGAATATGAAAAAAATCGGACAGCTTTAAAGCAAAGCGTTGTAGTAAAACGTATTCAAATTATTCAAAATGTCAGTGGGGGCTTATGATCAGGGCCTAGAGAGAACAGGTGAACACATTTCCTGGAGATTTCAAGGTCTCACAGGCAATGTGTGGCTTAATTAACAACTTTTGACACTCCCATTAGTTAGGCAGTAGGTTTTCACTGTAATAATCAACCAGGAGTGGTCTGCTTTCAACGATGTGTCACTAAACCTCAAACTACCCACCATCTGCTCCTTCTCCTGTTTTCAAAACAAAAGACTTGTTTACAGATCAACTTGCAGAAAAAAAAGAAGCTTTCTGTTAATAGCTAGTTATCTTTTAGCGTTTCCAGTCTTAAAAACAGTCTTTTATGACAATGTTGAGGGTGACAACAAATGCCTGGTGGTTGCTTGTTGTGTAAGCTCTATTCAACCCCACAGTATCCGATTACGTGACACTGTTGAGGGCACTGTGGGAGATAGAACACCCAAATTTAATTCCACCACCATGAAACTTTAACTTACAGATTGTGTATCTTTGGTACTTAGTGCAAAGGTTATAATGACCTTCTACTGCATGGTATTTCTTAAATATCCTATAACTATGATTACTTTAACATACTTCCTGATAAGACTGACTGGGAAACTGTAGAACACAATGTCCTTTTAAAATATATGCCAAGATGACCGTAGTTGTTTTAGGTAAGGGGGAAACACCTGATGCCCACTCGCTTACACTTCCCACCTGTGTGACCTTCGCATGGCCACCAGTGACATTCATACATCATGTGGTGTATGAATGGAGAAACACTTGCAGCTACGTCATTGTGACTGACGATGGATCTGTCAAGTCCAGACTCGGAGAGCGTTAGGAAAAAAATGTTCAGAATAAAAAGTAATATCATCTACACAGTACAGTGACACCATGAGAGACGACAAGCCACACATTCAACACAGCGTTGGGCTTATTAAGATAGCTAGCGTTATAGGTTTCCTCTTCAAACTCCAGACAAAATGACATCCTAACTGTAATTAATATTAATATTCCTCTAATACACCTACACGTAGCCTACAACTTATATTTTATTATACTCAACAGTAAGTTTGTAACCTAAAACTGTTTTACATACTAGTAAAACTAGTACATAAGGTTAATACTTAATTTTTCTACAGGGATTTTTATCACTGTTCATCAAGCTATAAGCTATCAGGCTAACATTTCTTCAGTTGTTTGAGCTCGGTAATTTACAATGTCGTGACAGGCCTTATTTTATATAGCTACAACCTAAGTTATTATTTAGCAGGTAGACAATGTAACAGAGAGAAAACTAATACCAATACGTACTACGCGCTAACAAAATGAAGATACGGTGTGAAAATAGCAGTTATGTCGCATTACTGTTGAGAGGAGCAGCAATGAACTCAATTCAATAGAACTGCAATTTTTCGAACTGAACCGCTTCGCTCGCGCTCATTCAAGTACTAGCGTTAGTTCCACCGGTGATTTAAACGTGCGTTTTTATTAAGTACAATAACGGTTCGTTGTTGTTCTGACGGCTGCCACCATTCCTCTAACAAACGCAGCGATATATAGCTAGACAGCAACGTGAACAGGTTAGGCAATCCACCGAGCTGAGATAATCTCCTGTGGCATCGGACACATCTGTAAATGGTGAACGTGGAAATGCTACCGCGAAAACACGGATATAAGACTTACCTCGTCGGTAAAAGAAGTGTCCGGGGGGTGGTGAGGGGGTTCCAGTTAATTTCTCTTCGGGTATATTGTTGAAAATCAACGTGAATGTGTATATTTAGGTATACAGTACACGATACTCCTGCCTGCCGCGCTTCCTCTGCCTCAACTAGTATTTCGATGCGAGTCTGGGCGGAACTACCCGCTGCGTCGCAGACACCGCGGATGAGCCAATGGGAGGAGGCGGTGCACACCACAGATAGAAGGAGTGAAACAGGAGGTCTCACTTTGCTCCAAAATAATCAGAATTAGAGTTTACAATCTATGGTACAGATACAAGGGATTTGACTCTGGTTTGTTGTTGCTCTTGATGCACTTACACCGTTAGACATGGAGCTAAAACAAGGACAGCAAGCTGAACAAAGGTAAACATAAACATTTGGCTACTATTTACAGATATAAACTTGGTACTGGAATAAATAAACAGAATGATAAATATATGTTGCTTATATACAGGTAGCGGTAGATGGATATATGACAGTATATACAGCATATGTATGACATCTATTTATATGTTTACAGTATGTATTTAACACTATAATATATAGTTTACTTGAAAGGTGGATGCTTGGTGTTACAGGGTTATTGCAAAGGGATCGTTCCTGACACTATGGACTGGTGTTAAGTGCTCATCCTAGTGACAGCCTGTGAAGACGAGACTCTGCGCCCCAAGGCACGGGGAAACGAAATGCAGAAGGGCAAATGTATTTAAACTGGACTCACAACCTTACATTACGTTTTATGCTGGATACCAATTTTATTTTAAGCCAAGAGCAAGAGCTGCTCAGTCTTGGGGTAAAAATGAAAGGCAGACAGTGCATGCCTGAGAGTAAACGCCCACTTTTGTTGAGGTAAAATAACTGCATTTATTTATTTGATTTGATATCAACGGTATTTTTTTTTTTTTTTTTTTTTTTTTTACTTAGTCCATTTTTGGTAATATTCCAACGCCCTTAAAATAAAGAGAACACATTGACTTGACATTGTAAATTCTTAGTGGGCAATATCTCAGTTGTAATCTATCATTACATGATGCTGGGTCAAATTTTGGGGATTAACCGATTAGAATTCTCATCAAATTTATATTTTCAATCGGATTATGTAACCGCAGAAAACGGCTATAATAAAAACACATTGAACGCAATGTCTGTCTGCCCCCCCCAAAAAAATAAAATAAAAAATAAGTCCCTCTCGTTCATACAGTTCTCCAAACTGCAGCTGCCCAGTACAACCACTGCTATTTTCGGGAGGAAGCTCTACTGTAGAGTTGGATGTTGAATGCCTTGCTCAATAGCACCTCGGCAGGGTCTCTTCTAGTTCTGAAAAAGATCAGTAAAAAGCAGAGGCCTTCAAGACTACTGCTACCCCCAATTTCAATCTGATTGTATAAGAGCACAAATCAGATGCAAAAAACATCAAACTGAATGATGCAACCGTTGACTTCACTGGTCCTGTTATTGCCAGGTGGATAAATAGGATGACAAGGAACACCGTTTTTCAAAAACCCAACATTGTCAGAGACACAATTGACAAAATAGCCAAGAACATGCCCAAAGTGATTAATAACAATGATAGTTTATTTATGGACCAGCAAATCTGTTTGCATTGTTTTTGACATTTCCCTGCTTCTAAGCCAGACACTTACAGTACATTAGCATACAATATAAGAAGTTGGAGAATGTTTTCAATAAAGAGCACATTTTTGAATATATTTACAAACAAGCCAAATACTGTAAATAAACAGATGAAAAAGAACAGAAAAGAAATATACAGGTCTTCTAAGTAGTATATGTCACTGAAAAAGCACAATATGCTAGGTTAAGAAAAGACAAGTCCACATTACAGTATTCAGTGAATCATGGGTCAAGTGCAACAGCAACAATGCAAATAGTAAGTTGAAGTAAGGGATACGGTAACTGACAAACACACAAACGTTAACTGATAAAACTGGAACAAGGATGAGGGGACTGTTAGAAAAGAATTACATTACAGTTTAAGACAGAAGTCACACTTGTTACGTCTCTAAAACTGAAAATAAGATGCCTTTGATTCCAGACAAAAATAACTTCACAGTGTAGTATAAAACAAACCCTAGAGTAGGTCAAAAACAGAAACAATTATTTGTAGACTGCTGGTAAAGTGTCCTTACATACTGAATGTCTTCAAGTTACTGTCTGTCCACACTTACAGCAACAGTTTTAATGCAGTATGGCATGGCAGGTGACCAAAACTAAACTTTGGGACATTGTTGATGCAAAAACAGTGACCATTTGAAAACATGTTCAAAAAAACTATAGCAAAGAGGCTGTGTAGGCTCAGGAACTCGATTGCTATTTCAAATATAAAGCTTCTGCATGTAAAGCACTGTGTACTGAGAGAGACAGGGCAACCTTAAGCAGTAGCTCAGACAAAAGGCATCCATAAGGTTTAGAGTTGCATGGGAACCATAGAAGTGTAATCTGGTCCTAAGGATTTTCTCCTGCATTTACGAGGTTACTTTTTGTGTTCAATCCTGATTTATGATGCTGACTTTCCATACATATTCATATAAATATGAATATATGACACTGGCAGGCCGAAGCATTGGATTCCACCACATAACCTTTTAAAAAGGAGAAACAGCTGCAGAAGTCAGGTCAGGGAGAATGTGCTGAACAATCTGAGTCTTGCACTTGCATTAATATCGCTATCTTTGCAGCCAGAGGCCAGTGAGCTTCCTCGGCTGCACCGTTTTTGATGCTGTGTAGGGGACTGAAGCCGCTGCTGTTCTCTGGTGCCCTCATGTGGAGCTGTACAGGGCAATCTGCTGCACCTTGCTCAGCTGTGTCAGCAGCCGTTTCATGCGGTGTTTAAGCTGAGGCAGACGGGCCAGGGGTTCAGGAGGCTCCAACTCCCCGGTGTAGTCCAGCCAGCTCTCCAGCACTGAGGAGGACGAGCAGAAGGACCAGAGGTGAGCACATGGTTACACATCATGGGCCTCTTTTAACCCACAGAGACTCTGTCCTGGACAGGACTGGGAGTGTTAGGGTATGCTGGTTTAGGCCAACCTAGGTGTGAGATGCAATCCTCACTATAATTTGTGCCTGGGCTGTTGCATAATTTCATGAATCATCAAATGCGTTTACACAATTTGTCACAACAACTAGTCACTTTGCAGCCAGGTTTTAAGGCCACCACAGCTAAGGTAGGAAACGCATCAAAGCAAGACTCGGCACAGAAATGTGGAAATTCTTATAAACTCAGTAAGTTTTAACAGTCCTTATTGGAATTATTAGCCACACCTACTAGCTAATGGTTTGTGATCTCGCCTGAAACGTAATATGTTACCAACATGAAACAGTTGGCTGCTAACGTTATGGACTGATGGACCACTGACATAAGCAGTTGTCATCTTCACCTTTTAAAAAATCTAATCCCAAAGTTTCCTAATTTTGTTAGATTAATTTCATTTCTTTGGCACGACCTCCAGGTCCTATCCTCCTCCACCTTTTGTGAACCGTTTTCATATGTTGAGAATAAACACTGGAGTTTTTTTACTTTTACATCGACTCTGTCACTATTTCTTGATTGTCGTGTTGTTGTCACTGAATCCATCGAAGGGGACGGAACACCTGCTACAGAGACAAAGTTAGTAACCAGGTCAGGGCCACTGCAGGTCTTACCGTCCAGCTCCCGCTCAATGAAGTCCATCCTGTGCGAGACCTCGTCCTGGACTGCATCTATGTGATCCAGCAGGTTGAGCTGCCTCTGTTGATGCTGCCTGCTGTTATCTGCAGCCCCTCCAGGATCTCTTCCACCCTCTTCCCTCATCTCAGCCTGGGACCAAGAGCCACCAATTGAAGCCTAGAGACATTCAGGTGAAATCATCAGACAAGACTTTCACTTCAACCAGGTTTAGACCTCTTTATACAAACGCTTTCTGCCAAATCAATGCACATGATTAGGCCTGTCACAATAACAAATTTTGCTGGACGATAAATTGTCCCAGAAATTATTGCGATAAACGATAATATTGTCGTTCTGAGACCATTTTCATCTAATATAATGATAATGGAATAATAATGCAGGTACACCTTTTCAAAGATCAATAAACTTTTATTCCTAAGGAATATTTAACACTGGAACTGGAAGACATTTTAAATATCCACAATATGTCTTTGATCTCCTTTCGTATGTCGTCTTTCACGCTGTTGTACAGTTGTGGAATTGCCGTTTGTGACACGTATGTTCTCCCAGGTAATTTGTACTGGCTGTCAAATGTTTGCAGCATTCGTCGAGTGTTTGTGCGATAGACTACAGACTCTGTACTACATTTAACAATTATTTATAAAACATATATAAAATATATAATTAATAAATTATATCTATGTGGCTAGCTGCCACATGGCGAGTAAATGTTTGTCTTCATTATGGCGAAGGTGCAGCTACTTTCTTCTGCTGTCTGCAGGTTGGAGCTTCACGGGGGCGGGCCGACACCCACCCACACACGACCCGAGCCCGACAGGGCCGTGTTTGGACAGATATTTAGAAGTTATGGTCGGGCTCGGTCACATCAGCGCGGTAAGGCATTTGTTGTAAAATGGTGCTGTGGCTCCTTTAAGAGAGCTCATTGCGTGTGGGTGTGTGTGCTAAGTGGGCAGAAGAGAGACAGAGAAAGAGGAATCAGACGTGTTGTATGCAACCGGAGCAGAGTTGGTGGAATAAGTTTATGTTTTGTACACAGTGTGTGCGGTGTCCGAGATAAAGCCCAGACTGAAAGCCAAGATCATTCATTTGCTCACCACAAACGGGATTTTAACCCCGACGTTATTCATTTTATAACGTCAGCCCTGGAGGTAACGAGTCTCCCCTGGTTTTCTGACCACGGTCGGAAACGAAGCAATCAGGAAAGGTTAACACATTGAACGTTTGAACAGCTTATTAACGTGCTCTTGTTGCCCCGTGTGCGCTGATGACCTCATCTGTTGACATTTCCGAATGCCTTCCTATGGTTGCTTACAACTAGCATTTCTCTGTCTCTCTCTCCCCGCTAGGAGTCCCTCCTAACTGAGGCGACATGCCTACACATGATTCACGCACACAAGAGATAAACAACCGAAAGGGGTTGCTACTACATGATTGGTGGTCAAACAAAGGCTGAGCCAAATCCTTCAATCACTGTGTCACGAACTGCAAGAGGGAGTTAAGAACTTGAGCTTTGTAAAACTTGTTAACTACTTAACTTGAATCTAATTTTTTTTTACTGCATTTGGTGGTCTTTGTACTTGTACTCTGCACAATGACAATAAAGTTGAATCTAAAAAAACTTAAGAAATTACTAGATTCTCACCGCTCTCTCTGGTGGACATCTTCTCCACAGCAACCGCAACTGGAGTCATAGATACTGTAGTATTTAAGTGCCATTTGACTGACAAACCTCATATTTTCTCTATTTATAAATCCTGTGTTTGTTTTGAGGAGCATATTTTCAATACTCCTTCAAATGTGATTTTACAGAAGGAAAAATTATTTCTAGGTCTCATTTTACTACTCTATAGTGACAACTCAGGCTGCACTTTAATCATCCCTGTCTGTTGTAGAATAAGGCCTAACCTTGGAACTGGTGCCTGTTGATTTTGGCTTGTCCATCTCCAGCAGGCTTCCGTAGCGCTGCTCCCGCTCCAACAGTTCCTCTGTGCTTCTCATGCTGTCCTCCAACTCTGAGCCCTGTCGGGTCTCCACCACCAGCCTCTGCTCCACCGCTGGGTAGTATGCCCGTGGTTTCTGGTAGCAATGTTCACTGGTAATGTAAGAGTCCTGGAAGGATGGGAAGGGGAAGGAGCAGGACGAAGAGGAGGTGGCAGATGTAGCAGCCCGGCTCAGCTTCTCCAGAGCATTGGACATTAAAATTTCACCGCGACTCATGTCCTCATCAGGAGTCACAGGAGATGGAGCTGCATCACTGCCACGACACGAGTCAGAGGTGGTCCGTGACCTCTCCAAATGCTTCCAGGGCTGCCGCCACAGATTCAAGTCCGGGTGAGTATTGCTCCTGAAAAGCCAAAGGAAAGATTAGACCAGTGTGTAAACATTGCATTATGATTAACTCATAAAATGTTCCATTATAACTGGGTGATTTGGACAACAATAATTTATGTCATGATCCACATTTAATTTGACTTCATCACAGAACAGAACCCCCCCCCCCTTCCAAGTGTCTTCATGCGATTCCTTTGTACTCACTGTAGGACGCTCATCTTGAGCTGCAGACCATTGAGGATCTCTACTACGTGGTGCACATCTCCCAGCAGCTGGTGGGTGGTGGTGATCTTCTTGGCATTTTGGTGAGAGTAGTTCTCTCCCAGGAAGGACAAGCCGTACATGTGACCATTGCTCAACCACTCACGATCGTACCAGTAGCGCAGACTCTGCCTCTGACCTGGAAAATCAACGTATTGCAATGAACTGTTATCACATGCAACTACTTGTTCAGAAATTACAACTCAGAATTATTTGCCAGTAAAGCTGTTATTGCAAATAATGTGATTAAGAGTCTCTCTTCAAGAGCTAGAATGGGTCTGCTTTAGGGGTGTAAAGATTCACTGATACGAATCCAATCCAATCCAGTTGTATTATCAAAGATACGATACACGGACCCCTGGATCGATCTAAATGGACCGTTGAAAGAGACGTGTGTGTGTGTGTGTGTGTGTTTATGTGCGAGGGAGACAAAAGCCTCGTCATATGTATGATGAAGGACTTGGTTATTCATGTTCGGGGTGGCAGGGATCAGCCAATCAGTGCCTGTTTGGATTTGCAGAAAATACATGTGCCGACTGCTAGGTTGTGTTTTTGGAGTTAGCGGTGAGAGGAATACATCGTGGATACTGTGAATTGTACTAGATGCGGTCTACAAGTCATCCATCCACACGTGCGTTCGTGCGTGCGTGTGTGTGTGTGTGTTGTAAGTGGGCAGAAGAGAGACAGAGAAAGAGGAATCAGACGTGTTGTATGCAACCGGAGCAGAGTTGGTGGAATAAGTTTATGTTTTGTACACAGTGTGTGCGGTGTCCGAGATAAAGCCCAAACTGAAAGCCAAGATCATTCATTTGCTCACCACAAACGGGATTTTAACCCCGACGTTATTCATTTTATAACGTCGGCCCTGGAGGTAACGAGTCTCCCCTGGTTTTCTGACCACGGTCGGAAATGAAGCAATCAGGAAAGGTTAACACATTGAACAGCTTATTAATGTGCTCTTGTTGCCCCGTGTGCGCTGATGACCTCATCTGTTGACATTTCCGAATGCCTTCCTATAGTTGCTTAATAAAAGCTTTCCACACAAAAACGTAGCCTACATGTGTCATCAGTATGAGAAAAAAAATGAGATTTTAACTGTGTTGGGCTTGGACACAAATTTCTTAATGCCTGTCGGGCTCGGGCCGGGTTCGGTCACGGCTCTGTCGGATGCGGGCCGGGTTTGGACAGAAAAATTCGGCCCGATCCGGACTCGAATACATAGATAAGTGTTTGTGTGGTGTGGGTGTGTCAAGTTCATATTGACGTTTACATGTTGTAAGATGTTCAGTTACATTAGCATTAAAATCCGCTAGCCGCATGCTAACGCTCACAACAGTATTATTGTGCTCACATGTATACTCAATACTGTATCATTATTATTTGTGTGTTCACAATGGCTGTGTAATGTGGACCTAGGTTTGAGTTACTATCTCTAAGATTACAGCAGCAAGGAGACTGTTTCATTTAATATGGAGCTGATGTGTATGCTATTTGGTTATAAGTGGCTAGCTAATTAAGTTGAAGTTATACCATTAGCATGTCCTAGCTTTGCTATTCCCTGGTCCCTTTTACGAAATATATATTTATTTGAAGGTAGGCAATGCTTCTTTTATAGAATTGGCTTATTTTATAATGGAAAATGAATGTGTTTACATTAACAGTATCTATCAGATTGAATCGTATCTCATTGAATCGTTCCATAATAAAATGTAGCGTCCCTGAACCGTATCGTAGCCCACGTATCTAGACACGTATCGGATCGTCATATAAGGGAGAGATGCACACCCCTAGTCTGCTTGCTGGCGTAGTTGGTTGGATTGAGGTGATTATAATATTCCTTAAGACGTGGAGAGTCCATATGCAAATGCAGTGTGCAGTCATACAGCACAATGCACAAATGTGAGGCAGCTTCAGCTTGGTGCACAGTGCTAAGTCAACAAAATACTTGGTCTACGATTCTCAGTTTCACAAGCAATGTTCACTTGCTCCGATCACGCATACCAGCTCACTCCCCCACCTTGGCAGTTTGCTCTCAAAACAAGTAATTTGTTTTTCTTTAGCTAAAAACAGCTACGATATAAATATCCAGCTCTTTATTTCCACATTTATTGTGGACACACTAAGGCCCCTTTAGGCCTGTATTATTTAGGACTATGTTCCGCTTAATGTTACAAAACAACGACCAGCAGGGACAACATTTACAGCTCATTATTTGAAGAAGGAAAAAAAAAAAAAAAATCAATAAGCCAAAAGGCAACCTGCAGCACAAACATTCTGTAGTTTCACCGTTTTGTGATATTGAGGGACACAAATGAATGGCTCTTCTCCTATTTTTATCATCACTCTATAACTGGCAGCATATTCTGGTCTGTGCTTGTCCCACCGGGACCGAGTTCACTGTGTCCTGGTAAACATCATTTTCTTTTAGCAGAAAACAGGACAACGTTTGATGCGCAAGAACATAAAATCATCGGGCAAGATCAGTGTAAAGCATAAACTTCATAATCACAATGTAAAACAGCATTATTATATAATGCACTGTCCATTAGTGATTTTAAAATACATACAATTTCCATAGTAATCTTCAATGTCCACTGTTAATCGTACACACCGTCATTTTTCTTATTGTCCACTAGATGGCAGGTAATACTTTGTCAAGTCAAAGAGAAAGCCTGTAGTGTTCGCTACCAAACAGATGCTTTGATGTCAACAAATCTAAAATGACGACAGTGTGTAATTTAAAGCTAAACGGTGGTGGTGTTTTTCCCTCACCTGGTGGGTCTCTGCAGATGTAGCAGGTGTATCGGTCTGGAACATTGTCTTCCAGCAGGCCCATGCAGGTGCCATGCTGCCAGCACAAACAATCTTCACACTGAGGGAAGGACACGCATGTTTTATAAAATAAGGCAACCCTAAGACTAAGAAAAGTGCTTGCAATTTAGACATGCTACAAGTGGTGACAAAAAACAACCAGCTCACCTGAATCATGAAGTCATTATCTTCCTCCACCTCACAGATACATCGCACTATCTCTTCACTTGTGTCCACAGCACCGGAGTCCACACTCAGGGGAGGCGTGGTGACGTCCAAATCCACCCCAAAGTCATCGTCACTCCACCCACAGCTGTCAGTGGACCAGTCACTAATGCTATCCTCATCTACAATAACGGGCACAAAAAGAACTATTGATTTGTCATGGGAATGACACGACAGGAATGAACTTTTCCTGTACAATTTAGTTTAATTGATATTCTTAACCTCTACAAAATGTGTTGCACTATGTGAGTCTTCATGATTATTTGTGGATTACATGATGAAGCAAGCCATAGCAGCAAAGAAGAGCTCAGGATTCAATCAACCAAGCGTTAAAACAAATCTGGTCTCATCTGTGACAGCAGCCAGTTTAATTCTGCAGGTCATGGTGTGTTATGAGCAACATGCGACAGATACCAAACTAGAACAGCAGCATGATGGATTGAATCCAGAGGAAATAGAAAAATGGAGGGGAGAGGAAGCCACGTACAATCACACAGACAAACCAACACACACACACACACACAGTCACAGAGATACCCACCATCCACATGTATCTGCTGTGAGTAGCTGTATCCAGGCCTGCTGGGGTAGGCCTCAGGCTTGTGATTGTGTGAGGGGGGGAATTTGTATGGCAAATTCAATTTGGACTGAAGACCCAATACTGAGATGTCAATATTCTCCTCACTACCTGTGTAGTCTGTTCATACAGGGAAGGGGGGGAAGCAGACGTAAAACAAAATGTCAACTTTGGAAATCCATCAGGAGGTGACAAACTGTGGCACAACAAACATGGACAAATGATAGACTCAAGAACAGTCAGGGACAATCAATTTGATAAAATCCATACCGGCCGTATTTCTTGAAATAATCAATGTGGAAGGTAACCTACAGTATGTGTGTGCATGTCAAACAAAATGTACATAGATGTGAACGCCAACTAGGAATAGAGAGCACGGTGTTGGATTTGTGTTTGTATTAAGCCCGGACACACCGAGCCGATAATCGGGCGTTGGACAGTCTGGCGAGGTCAGTGACTCGAGTCTGTTCGGTGTGTTCCGTGCCGTCGTCTGTCTGAGGGGCCGTCGGCCTTCATTTTGGCCGATTTGACATGTAGAATCGGCGGTGCGGGCACTGCCGGCAGTTGGACTCAAATGACCCATCTGATTGGTGGAGAGCTAACCTGGAAACGGGGAGCGGAATGAGCGAGACTGGAGTCTCAAAATCTGACAAAAATCTTTTAAACTGACCTTTGTTGATCTGAAATGAAGACAGATTCAGCTAGGGCTGCACAATTATGGCCAAAATGATAATCACGATTATTTTGATCAATATATTGATCACGATTAATTATCACAATTATTGGTTGATTTTAACCAAAACTAATTTTATTGTCACATAGGCTAATTATAACTGCTTTCACATCCATATTGTGCTACATTCCTCCTTTGTTGAAGGAAACTATGAAGCAGTATGCCATTTCAGCTGTTGTGCGACCACTTTCCAAATTGCACGTTTGCCGTGAAAGATATAGGCAATGCAATTTTCTGTTCATGTTAACGGCGCATGTTAAAATCCGGTGCCAATAGGGCACCGGTCTCTATCGGACAAAATAGCAACACGGATTACGGTCCCATTTAAATGTTTGCGTTGCGCTCTGATGCTCCAAAACAGACGTTAGAGGCAACAGAAACATCGCTGCATGTCACGCTAGTAAACACTAATAACAAGTCACACAGCAGCTAACGTTAGCCTACCGTTAGCTACAGTAGTAGCTGGATTAAACACGGCTAAAATGCTGACAGCTAAACGGCGTAGTGTGTCTGTATTTCACTGTAGAGGATTCCAACAGCGGGACGTACACCAGTCTGCCGCTAAAGCTGTGAGCTAAGAGACTCATGCTAGCACTGGTCACTGCTGTTGTCTGAAAAACAACACAGACGGGACAAAATGTTGCGTTTACTGGTAAACCTTGTGACCGACTTATGTCCGACTGCTATCTGTTGTGGAATTGTCCTCACGTTACTCTGTCCTCTGTGACTGTCTACATCTAAACTAAGCTGCGCGGTGCAGGGAACAACTCTGATTGGCTCATGGAGGATCAGAGAGTGGTTTACGGAGCTTTGAAAAAAAATAAACGTTGATACAGAGCGTTCTATGAACGGAATGAAGCATTTTAAATATCTCTCCATCACGTGAATTTGATTGTGGGAAGCCAAAATCGTCATTAAAATTCGATTAATTGTGCAGCCCTAGATTCAACGACTGCACGGCCTATTTTTCGCTTAAAATGTTTTCAGAAACACGTTTCTGTGAACTATTTTAGTACAACATGAGATCGTATTCTGAACGAGCCGCCATGACAGTCAGTCTTTGAATTTCCGGAGAAACCAGACCCACGTGACGTGTTCGTCCAATCAGCTGGCAGTTTTCATTTTGGGGCGACAATACAGATTAGCACCGCCTGCTGTTATGGAGACGTATTACGTCTCGTCGCTTTGGTGTGTTCTGAGGCACTTTTTTGACCGACTCGGGGAGACTGATCAATCCAACTGCCTTTTCTGCTGAGGGTCGGCCGTCTGGTTAGTGTGTCAGGGGCTTTAGTTAATATCAGTGCCACAACAAAAGCTGGCTTTTCATCACCAGCACTGTTGAGTTGTTGTATACAAGAGCAAATGAAAGCTATGATGTAAAAGAAATGAGTTTGAGCTTTCTGATTGGCATAATGGAGTGACAGAGGCCAGCGACAGATTAACACTCCCACACACAAAGGCTCAGCCACCACACCAAGAGCAGTGAATTGGGGAGTATAATGCTTTGCAGGCTAGCCATTTCCACAATGTCACAATGAGTGCACATGCAGAGCAGCAGATATGTGAGGAGGCCCGATGCCAGGGACCCCTTCTTACCAGACTTGGCCTTCTTTTTCTTCTTCTTCTTCTTTAGTTTAATGCGGAGGAAGTCCTTCTGTTTCGGTTTCTCTTTCAGTTTGTCTTTTAATGACCCTGTGGACAAATAAGTGGCAAACGGTAAGCCTTGGTTGTGCATAGCTATCGCAGCACTTATCTATTCTAGAAGCAAAATTGTACTGTAAGATGGAAACTAACAGTGAACGGGTATGGCTATGTAACACAATGCAGTCATTTTGTCACTTAATAAACAACACATTCATACTGCATGATACTGACCAATGTCAAAGCCACTCTTGTCTGAGTCCTTGTCCTGCTGCTGGCATCCGTTCCTGTCCAGCTGGTTCTCCTTGCTCTTCTCCCTCAGCAGTGCCCTCTGTTGATGGCTCTGGGTGTTGACTGCAGGCGGGGCTGATGTTCGCCTGCCTGCAGTCTTCACCTCTCCACGGGAAGCCGCGGCAGGCCCAACAGAGTCTGAGAAAAATAAAAAAAATAAGGCCAAATATAAGCCCAAAGCTCTGATATTTCCACATGGCTGGAAGTGCAATACATACAACGCAGCCTTGATTTAGAATTGTAGGATTAGTGATTAAAGCGTGTCATGATTCAGCATTTCTGATCTATAGATAGAGGGGAACTTACGCATAGAGGCAGAGATGGTGCGCCTTCTCTTTGGGCCATCCAAACCAGTGGCAGTAGCCTGTTTCTCAGAGGCCCTGGTCTGGACATTCCTGGTGGGGCTGTGCTCTGCCTCCTGAGGCTGCTCCTCGCCATGATAATATTTCATATGGTAGTGCAGCAGCTTGGCCTTACGGAACGACTTTGTGCAGCCGGGAGCGCTGCACTTAAATGGGTTGTGGTCGAGGTTGATGGACAAGACGGGAGGAGGTTGGTTTTTGATAACACGGTACACTAAAACAAGGAATAACATAAGTGGCAGATCAAAGAATGCAAATAATAACTGTATTTGTCTAATAGGTTTTGAGTTGTACTCACAAGGTTCTCTGCTGAATCTGTTGGGGTTGTGGAAACCCTGCTTCCTTACCGCTACCGAAAGAAAGAAATGAATGTATTTACTTTGGTCTTAAAAGTATGCCCAGATGCTATGTGATATTCACTGCACTCAGTAAGTTGTTTTCTCAATCCTACAGATCCAATGACATTTCTGCTAATTAACTTCCTTAACACTTACGTTTCACAGGCTGGGGAGGAGGCACGTCCGCGGCAGGCTGAGCGCTTTCCGATTGGACGTTTGGCTTCTGCTCCACATCTCCATTGGATTCTGTTGTTGTCGTTGTTGTTGTTGTTATAGTGACAGGCACCTGCTCCATCTGTGCTGACGTTTGAGTGGGAAACTCTGGGTATGGCTTGGGTAACTCTGTGTATGGCTTTGATTCACTCCCTTCTGTTTCCACCTCTTCCTTCTTTACCTCTCCATTTACGTGACACCTTTCTTCGTTTTGCGCATAGTCTTCTTCTACCTTCACCCCATTTGTGAGTCCCATCCCCTTTTCTACATCCCTGGGCTTGTCCTGGTCTGCTTGCTCTGACATTTCCTCTTCCTGTTTGACAGTGGGTGCAGCCTCTACCTCACCAATTGTTTTCTTGTTCTTCTCGTTCACCATCCCCTCTTCCCGCTCATCGTCCTCACTGTTGCTATCCTCCTCCTGGTCGGAGGTGCTGCGTCTGGCTCGCTTGTTCTTGGGACCTCCGTTCTCCTGAGGCCTCCTGTCTCTGCGGCTCGGGGCCCTCCTGACCATGTTCCTTTCAGAGGACCGAGACTTCCCTCCACCTCTCTATTTGTAGGCAGGACAAAGAGGACGTTTGGGAAACAAGCAGAAAATAGCACTCAGACATGACTGATGTAGACAAAGAATACATGACTACATTAATATGGATGTGTATGCTCACTTATGACATTTACCTCTTTAATAAAAGGCTTCACGTGTATCCCCTTCACTGTCTGGATAACGCCATCATAAAACTTCACAGTGTAGGATGCTGAGGGGAATAAAGGAGAACTGATGCCAAACATGTTTTACACAAGAGCCAGCTGCTAGTCAGGTAGCCGATTACAGACTAGTTGTGAAGAAGCTACACTTCAATTGTTCTTTTCGTTGTTATTGTAAGAATTTCCAATATCACAGCTTCCTTTATGAAAACAAAGGGAAACTTAACTACTGTAAGCTCCATGTTGCACAATCAACACACAACTTGAATAATCAGCGTAAAATCTTTAACATCTTCCAAGAAAAATCAGCTTAAAGTTATTTTAATTAATAACTTGAAATATTAAGGATGCATGCAGTTAAAACAATTAAAGATAAAACCTGAAATGATTGATACCCACCATCTTTATTGACTGAAATGACCTTAGCGGGGTAGAAACGGCAGTCAGACCAGCTGGCCAGAACCTTGTCATTCACATGAAAGCCCTGGAGGAAGGACAGTGACATTCGATCTGGGACATACTGTAGGCATGTTGTCAAAATCTCACGGGAGGTGGAGCTGTTAAATGCTAACAAAACCATTGTTGTTGTTACAGCTTTAGTAAAATGACATGGTTCTCCAATTCTACTGGCAAGTAAAAGTAGCAGATGCCCATTTGGCTTATGCAAATTAAACCCCACTACTTCGACTATCCGACAAAACACTCCAGGGTTCGATTAAAACAGACCAAACTGCTCCGGTGTGAAAGCAACCTAAGAACCCCTCTATGCAGGAATACACTATGGGACAAAGGCTAGAGGAAAACAAGATAACCCACAAGTGAGGCAGAACTTCCAATTTCTCTATGCAACACAGGTCAAAGCTAGGGTTGGGTACCGAAACCCGGTTCCACTATGGATCCGGTTCCTACGCAAACGGTAGTATTCGGACCGGATTAAAACGCAAATTTCGGTTCCGACTGAAATATTTTCCCTCTGTTGCTCCGGACAGCGGCGGAAAACTCCAAAAAAGAGCCTTTATTTGATGTCATTTTTCAAGAATCGGTATCGTTTTAAAAGTACCGGTTCAGCATCGGAATCGTAAAAATTCAAACGGTACCCAACCCTAGTCACAGCATGCATGAACAGACAGTGTTCCCTTAGCTTACAGGTACAGGAGCGTCGTCCTGCAGGCCCTGCCGCCTCAGCTGAACCCTCTCAACAGGTCTCAGGTAGGGACTTGTCCACTCAAACCACTCGTCGTAACGGTGGCTCCACTGGCGGTAATGGATCAGTACTTTTTCACCTTCGTAGTCAATCTTCTCTATGTTGGCAGCATACCTACATGACAAAAGAAATTCAATAAAGTGTGATTGGATAGGGAAATGTTTAAGCTCATCTTTATCCTTTATTCTAAACATAAATGAGGATGGCAGGTCAGTAGAAATGTGTCAATCTTGAAAGGGGTGATAGAATGCAAAACCGATTTTACCTTGTCATAGTTGAATAACGACAGTTCGGTGGATAAATAGGACATACATAGAAGCTCAAAATCCCATTGATTTCCCTATCCTCTGCAAATCTCTCATTTTGAAACTGCCACTGAAAACGGGCGAATCTCAACAAAGCTGGAAGCTGACGTCAGCATCCCAAATCCATCAAATAGTCTTTGTCACGCCCCAACATTTGCATAGGCTACACCACTGACCTGAGGTCAGCTTAGTCTTCTGAATCTAGCTAGGTCATGCAGATCTCCAGAGGTCCGCTATTTAATTACCAAATTCACTTCTGAGACTTTTTTTATGCGAGAAATCAACTATGTAGAGGTCAAATATGGGCCGTTTTATGAAAATTGATGGCTAATTGCAAATTTTGTCCGACTGTGTGTCGCAGTTCAGCAGGAGCTCAGCAGGCTACGTGACAGCGGCCGGTGCTGCCTCACCGCCCGGCGTGTCCTACTTCATAGACTCGCTGTGAGCTAGCTGGATCTCCGTCACGAAGGGAAGCCCGCGGCGCTCCATACCCGCGCAAAGTCACCGGTTCTGGGTAACTGGACTATAAAATGCAGAGGCCCTGATGGAGCTCCAGGGCCTGCAGCTAGCCGCGATTCATAGGATTGAAGGGACAGTAGCAGCTAACGAAATCCCTAATGTTCACAAAAATGCATTAAATTGATATCGGACACCATTGTTAGCTTTATAAGACCTTGGGGTAGATGTTATGCAAGTGGCGTGATGACATTCAAACTGTAAATATACAAAAGTTATGCCAAAAGTGTAGCAACAATCTTTTCCCATAGGATTAAATGGGACATATAGCCTAGCTTGTCGACCAGTAGCCGAGAAACGGTGACTTTCACTGGGTATGGAGGTTGCCGCTTTCGTCAGACTGTGTGAAGCTCCTAAAGTCCGACACATCTTACTAAATTCGCAATTAGCCATCGATTTTCGTAAAACGGCCCATATTTGAGCTTTATATAGTTGATTTCTCGCTTTAAAAAAAAAGTCTCAGAAGTGAATTTAATAACGAAATAGCCCGAAAAACAACGTATAACGTTGCAGTGTCTGAAATATGAGACCTGCTGTCTCGTCTCCAATGTGTTTCTATGGGGTTCGCTCAAACCAATCAGCGCGCAGCTCATCTAAATATTCATGAGCATACCATATTTGGAAGAAAAGTTCTTGTTCCAAATAGAGCCATATTCACAGGGTAGTTAAGGGCAGGGCTCTAGAGTGCGACCAAAATTTGTAAGGGTGCGACTAAGATTTTTCCTAGATCGCACCGGTGCACCCAATGTCCTCGCATCCGCTGCCTCTCCACGAACGAAGCGATGTCGTTTATATCGATATGGTTTAATGTTGCGTTACATGACCCATTCCTTCTGTAAAGTGTTTGGATCTCTCCTCCGCGCAGCCCCACCCCCATGGCTCACCTGCAACATGGAGAGACACAGCGCCGCCGGTCCACATGCTGACATTTCTCTACAGTTTTAATTGTTATTAACAACAGCTGTATATTGTTAAGTATGAGAGGGAAACCTGTATTGGTACCAGTGTTTCCACTGGTAACTCTCTGTTATTGCGGCCGCCACGGCAAAAAACACATTAGAAGTTGTTAAATGCAACCAACTTCAGTTCGTTGAGTAGGCTAATAGCGTGTGAGACGGAGCCTGCTGGACCTGGGCGAGAGATGTGACCCGCCAGAATATTATAGTTCATAAAAATGCAGCACTATACAGACATTTCATATCCTACACAAGACGTGTGTAACGCCGCTGACCCGCCAAAGTGCATTCGACCCGTGCTGGACCCATTCATAATGAGCCAGCCGTCACTCTGCGAGTAACATACCCTTCAGTCCATCGCACTCCCCCTCTCCCTATGTCTTTCTGTTTTTTTTTTTTAAATGTCGGCCTTTATTATGATAGGACAGCTGAAGACATGAAAGGGGAGCGAGAGGGGGGAATGACATGCAGGAGAGGGACACAGGTCAGAGTAGAACCCGGGCGTCATCTCTCTTTTAATGTTGTTGAAAACAACTGAAGGAGCTTTCTCAGATAGATAGATATATATATATATATATATATATATAGATAGATAGATAGATAGATGCTATTTATTTCAGATAACTTTCATGTGTTGCAGCTGTATATTTTCACAAAGCAAAGGAAAAATTTGGGTGCACCTAAATTTTGTGTTGGTGCACCTAAATAAAAAAGTTAGGCGCACCAGTGCAACCAAGGCAAAAGGTTAGTCTGGAGCCCTGTAAGGGCCTAATAAAACAGCATTCGGGCAATTTTTAACCCAACCAATGTTACATACCCTATTAGGAGACCTTAAGGAACAGTGTAAAATACCCTATATAATCATTCTATCACCCCTTTGAAAATGTCAAACGTAAAGAAACCCAATGAATCTTGAGACACTGCTTGGTGTGCTGGTGGCAGTGTTGGGTGTTGACATGGTACTATAAAGTGATTCATTTTTTTTTATGATTACAATTTCAGTACAACATTAGAGTTATAACCTCCAGTAACACACTGTTTTACACACATTTTAGGAGGTGAGCTTGTTTGTCCTTTAGCCAGGAGTTGAACAGGAGGACCTGTATCAACTGTATTTATTTTTTTATGTGTCTGTCAAAGGACTGGGCTGACGGTCCATGGTCCCTAGGGCTGTAACAATACACCAAACCCACGATTCGGTTCACATCACGATTTTTGACCCACGATTTCATACAAACCTTGATAATTGGGGGGAAGAGGAGTTGGAGAAGAGTTATACTCAGTAAACGTAATACAACTTTCTTTCTGCCACATGGCATCGTTTTGTCATTGATTACATGCCACTTTGCAACACAGTAATACAACAGAGACCTTATTTATTGATTGATTTCAATATCAATCGATCCAGCACCAAAGATTCTTTTGTACCTTAAAATAATGTTTCCAAAATCGTTTCAGTGGTTCATCAACTCGTAACAGGGTAGCGGATCTGTAGTTTGAATGAGACATAAGAATAATGGTAACGGTAGGTCCCAACCTGTAGGGGGACCGAAGAAGAAAAGTGCTTTGGTGTTGCCAAAGAATTTCTTATAAGGGAAGAAGTTCCACTCTCTCGTTACTTCCGGCTTCTGAACTGGTTGCAGTTCCACCAGAGTTCCATATAGGGGGCGCTCACAGGCCAGTGCAGAATGAATGGGACTCTATGGAGTTATACTCCTCAATATCCACTTTTCTCAGGATATCATTTTTTGTCTATGTCTAATTTGAATGTTGCATTTGAAAGGGGAGGCTAAGAAAATACACACTGCTGGGTGTTAGATTTTTTTTAAAGTGGCTTTTTTGTTCTAAAAAGCCTTTTAAAATGTCAATGATGTCATACACACATACAGCCAGAGATACTGCTTTAGGGCAAGCTCTGAGTCGCTTCCTTTGTTCTCTCGAGGCATCGACAACACAGCTGACAGGTTAGCCTCTCCCTGTTAATACACATGCTAGAAAGAGGTTTGCTAATGTTTTAAAGACCACGCCGAAATATTCACTCTGACATTCTGGTTCTGCTTTGGATGCCGTCAAGCGGGATCTCCGATCGTAATCAGTCCTTCACTGACCAATCAGCATTCATTAGCAGAATGCTAGCGTGTTATGGGCAACAACGACTCAACCTGTAAGAAATCAAAAGGACACAAGTACTCGTTCATTCAACTGTCGACCTATAATCCATGTTGAACTTGCAAAAACTACAATCAAATCTGAGATTTCTCATCAACAATCAGGCGAAAGAGACACATTTAGCCGTCTAGCTCCATAGAGTCCCGTTCATTTTGCACTCGCCTGTGATCACCCCCAGTGGAACTGCAACCAAATTTGACAAGTAGCTAATGCTAATGCTTGGTCTATAACATTAGCTAATTCTTGGTGGGTAACATAAGATTACGACATCGTTCAACACGCTCAGTTATTTTTAGTACGATTGTTTTGACCACGGTTAACAACTCTGGGCTAACCCATGAATTCATCAGTAACGTTAACTGTATAGATAGACGACTAATCTAATGGGAATTTAGCCAGCTAGCACACCGCTGTCTGTCTGCCTCACTCTCCCGGTGCTGCAAGGCTTCAGTCGGGATGAGAGCTGACAACAGCCCCGGCCCGGGGACACATCCACAGTCAGCCCCCAGCCAGCTAGCAGCCAGGCACTATCGTTACAGCAATCCAAACTCGGTCAGCACTTTACTCCAGTGCTAAGGACGCTAACGCCAGTTTACTGAACCGTCAGGAAACAGACCCAGGAACCAGAGTCAGAACAGCAGCCATTCGTAATGTTACACCTCCGTTAGCGTTACACCTCCGTTAGCATTACCAGTGTTTGTGCCAAAAATCTCCTCCCTGCCGAACGCCCCCCCCTCGCGTTTAGCCGTCTTTACAGTTAGCTAAATTTAAAGGGAGTAAGGCACCAAAACGACTAATACTAATTTAAAGACGTGTTAGCATTGGGACGGGAAGGATAACTCTGGGAGTTGGAAGGGGTGTGTCGCGAATTCGGTTTCATATCGCATATCGTTACAGCCCTAATGGTCCCTCATCCTTGCATAAGAATATAGAGCATTTGTGATGGTGTTTCATGTTATAATGCTCCATGACATGTTTTATCTGTTCCACAGTGAATATTGAACTTTGAAGATACTTTTCTGGCAGAAAAATCGCAATTCGATTCCCCCCCCAAAAATCGTTCAGTCCTAATCCAGATCAAAGGCTGCTTGAGAGCACATACCCATCAGCAGCTGTTGTTTACTAGCAAAGGAGCAATGATAGGTCTGAGTGGCTTTCTTCACTCTTTTCTTAATCTTTTAACGTTTGATAAGATGCAGAATAGCTAACCCAGGCCTAGAATGGAGAGAATGAGAATTTATGAGATAAGAGTGAAGGAAGTGAAAAGTTACAGGGATGGGGAGGAATGAGCGAGGCCATGACTCACCAGTTTTTGAGGTTGTCTCTGGCCTCAAGCTGAGCTCCCACCTCAAAAGATATCCCTCTTCTGTTAGGGGGCGTCTTACTCATACTGCCCACATCAAGGCTCCCTTCCTGTACGCATACGCACACACACAAACAAACAAACACACACACACACACACACACACACACACACATTAGCCAATAAACATACAAATCAAAACTACACCCATATGACCTTGGGTACACTACTAAGAAACCCACATTGTGCGGAGCCAAGAACACAATACACATGACTATCAAGGACTTTACAGTCTGTCTCGTCTCCCTCAGGTCATCACTAACAATTATCTCCAAAAGACTGTGGCAAATCATAGCTTTGCACCGGAGTAGCAATTTTGGTGTTAAAAGGCAAGTACGGCACTCCCATTGTATGACAGCAGACCAATAATACAGTCCAGGCTGGGAAAAGGTATTAAGCTGCAGATTACACGTTGTAAAACATTGTAAAGCAAGGGAAAACTGATATATTACGGTGAGCCATGTACCTCAAAATGGTGATGAAATGTGTAACTAATGCCAGATGTGCAGTGATCACTAGAGAGCTAAGAAACGACTTCACACAGGTTCCTGATGATATCTGATTTAAGTATACAGTATTATTTTACTCCATATCAAAAAGGCACAAGGTACAGAGAGAAGGTACACGAATGATATCTTGTCAATAGCTTTCACTTCCTACTGTTAGCACCCACCAGTACAGTAAGCAGGTAATTATGCACCAAGCTAGCGTTAATACTCGACTGATGAACAGTATATTGGGTCCTTGTCTATGCAGTCTCAAATACAGACCCTTAGTCTGCTGCTGATGTGCAGCCCCTTAACTAAAATAAGGGCTTGGTGGAGGAGGAAAATCTCTTTTTGTCTTCCCTCCGGATAACAGCGCCTCCTTTGTCAGGGAAACAAGCGCGCTAAGCGGCGCCCTTTAATAACAGCTAAACGATTCAAATGACTAAATAGATATATTACAACGTCTTACTTTTGTCCAGGGTATAGCGGACTCGGTTCACCATAGCGGAGGCAGTCTGGAGCGATTGGCTTTCAGTGTAACGTACAAACCGGATATCTGCACACTACTCGGCCCACGTGTTTTCTGGTCAGCCGATTTCACGTACAGACACAATAGAAGACAATGGAAAAGCCCCTTATGAGTATTCGTCTGCAGCAGACAGATACCTAGCACGGCATCAAAAAGCAAACTATCATATCCAGTAAAATGTAATATGTAAAATGAAAATGTGCTTTTATGGCCAGGCTGCACAAAGAGCCAGACAGACGGCAGCGTTGCACATGCAGGGCGCAAACCGAGAGTTGGTGATGGCACAATCACGAGTAAGGAAATGAATGATGATTATCAATTTAAATGGTTACATTTTGCAATGATTCATTTAATCGTATGTTGACATTTTACTGTAGTAAACTGAGATAACAGCAGCCCACACATTTTTTCACGTACACTTCACAGGTCTCAACTGTTTCTTAACAGCAAACAACGGGAACACGTTGCCTCGTGTTCACCAATGGTATATACACTTCTACTGCTAATTAGAGTTTTATAACCAGTGGGCGTAGCGCGAGAAAAAACATCGACGACGTCAGTGCTTTAGGCAAATATAACTGGTCAAAAGAGTCTGGTGGGTGGGATACTGCCATCTGATTGGCCGTGCAGCTGTCACTCACAAAGCTATTCGGGGCCTCGCGCTAGGCCCACTTGCCACTTTGTCATACTTTTCGTGCTGTAAAAGAGCGGCGGTGAAATGCAAAGCATTAAACTTCCCCAACTGAGAAACCACATAGCATTAAAATCACCCAGTGTAAAACCATACAGCGTATAAGAGACACACCGGTAATTACACGAATAGAACTAAATGTGTAAACGTTTCATTTTATTACCTACTTCGTCACGTTTGTTTTGAACTCAAAAGCCGACATGCGGCACCACACCATCTAGCTACGCCGTTGACGCATCCACCAAACCAGCCTCATTCGCGATGTTATGAGGGATTATAAACTCTGAAGCGATGGGGAGGGAAACAATTTGGGTTTCCTACCTGTTCTCCAGTCACTCTTTGTCCGGTTGGGTGTAAATTGTGCAGTGTAATCCCTTTAAAGTGGTGGTACCGCCGCCTCCGCCTGCCTGGTCCAGATCACGCAGTTGAATTTCTCCCAGTTGCATTCACCACCGGCGCGGGCAGTGTGGCGCTACATTGCGCATGCGCATACAACGGCCCAGTGCCCTCAAGTATTACGATAGCATAATTTACACTTGAAAAAAGAAGCAAAATTATGTTGCTTTTAAAATGTCCTGTTTATGTATTTTCATAAACATGTAAACATTTGTAAGTTGAAGCACTTTAAATATATTTTAAAAGGACCTAATTGAACAAATCAAGCTTTTAAGACATGACGTGACTAATATAATATTCTCACCAGTTAATCAAATGGAGGCCAACATTAGCCTATACCTTGCTACTCTTATATATGAATAGCCTACATTTGGATCCTTCAGGGAAGGCACTGAGCAAGTTACGTTATTGTTCACATCTCTCTACAGATCAGATGGGCGCATAGCTCCACCCACCGTCCACCCAAAGTAACTGTTATGTTTATTTACAGGAGTGGAGGGTGACCAAGCTAAACTCAATTTTGGGTTTGCCCACCATTTTAGGCTGGCATAAATGTCTTTATGTAATAAATGTATATCGTAACCCATATTAATAAACAATTGTTACCATGTTGTCTATCTATCTACCTATTCATCTATCTATTTATCTATCTATCTATCTATCTATCTATCTACCTATCTACCTATCTATCTATCTATCTATCTATCTATCTATCTATCTATCTATCTATCTATCTATCTATCTATCCAAACTACTGGTACATTAAAAGTATACTTAAATACAACACTGTTAAATAAAGAAGAGACACAGGTGGCAGTTTTGTGGAGTTATGTGCATAAAAGGACAACAGTTGAAGATTGGATGAGTGAGGGTAATGCTGTGTGACAGGATGGGGAGCGGCTTGTATCTGTTGTCACCTGTTGTGTAGCCAAAGCTGACATGAGAGATGCCCTCTATGGCTGTAGGGGGTAATTATTAGATACATGAATAGATTGTAATATTTTAAGGTATTTGAAATGGATTATATGCATGGTTTAGGGAGAAAAGACCCTTACAATTGACTAAAACCTTGAAAAACATCCCATTAATTAAGGACCTTCATTTTTAAATTAAGATTAAATCTGTAAATGTTTTTGGTTCACTTTAAGGGCTTTTAACCCTTTAATAATCCCTCAAACCCCTTCATAATTCCTAAAACATACATATGTTACAAACCCTTGAGTTTTCACCTTAATTGAAAAGTTAAGGTTCTTTTGAGGACAAAATTAAGGAATAATACATGTAATGTTATGTTGTGAATTTGCAGGGATTTGACCCCTTTAGACCAATTTATATAATTAATTACAAATCTTAAAATATGATATTCCATTACTTTAGTCATTCATTAAACCCAGATTTGAAGTGTAAATACACAAATACTCTTTAAATCTCATTACATTTCACCTGAAATGAATAAATGATCCTAATCAAATCAAATAAACCCAAACAATGCACTGAGTTTTTTTTTTAATCTTTAGGTTGCAGCTTCCTGCCAGGGGTCTTTGTTACACGTTGTCCCCCCCCATTCTTGTCTCCTCTCTGCACTCCACTATCAAACTAAAGGCAAACATGACAACATAAACAAAAGGCATCCAATCTACAATTGAACAAATCTTTATTTATGGACAGTCATTCCACATTATAACAAGTAGGTATGCAAACACACATATACACACACACACATGGAAAGTGGTTTGAATCAGTCCTATGTTCAAAAGGCAGGCGGTTACAGCAGAGAAATGAACAGTTAATTACATAAACATCTTTCATTGCTCTTTACAGCAACATTTAACTTCACCCTTAACCTGGATCATTAGAATACACTTAAGCAGAGTTAATACTATTTACACGCAGAATTTATTTACATGGTCAAAGCCTGAGAGGGGACACAAAAAGCTTAATCTACATTCTCATAGTGCTTGACAGTTGAACAATAATCCATTCTCATTACAGGGGTTTGTGTTAGATTAATCAAATGTTCAGTCTGTGATGGAGGCCATGTACAGTTATTACATCCAACACCCGTTTCATCGTAAGACCTGAGCCAAAAAAACAACAACATACAGACCACAAACAAAAGAGAACACAATTCCAAATTAAAGCCTTTTTTTTAATTTTTTATAGATAACAGAGAACGAGTATTACCAACCTCCAACATCCCTATGACATAAACTGTAATTACAACACTCTCGTCTTGCTTCACTTGAGTGTTTAAAAGGTGTAAAAATCAAAGCACTTTCTAAGTTTATTTTCTTAGAAAATCGCCACCATCCGTTATAAAGAGCTTTCTGCACATTGTTCCAGTTTGTGCTTTAAAATGAAGGCTCTGTACTCGGTCAGAATAGTTGTGGTGGTGCGGCTTCTTGTGTCTCGTAAAAATGAAATACGAGGAGACCAGCGTTCAGTACAACTACTCAAAACAGCAAAGGCAAGCTTATTAGTAAGACACCATTACAATAGTTCTTTAACTTTTTAATATTTTCTGTACATGATAAAAGAAGGGTGCCTTTCATTCACACTCTGACAATCTCACACACACACACACACACACACACACACACACACACACACTTTAATAAAACCAGAATGTCAATGCTGCTGTCTTTATGTTTTGTTGTGCAAGTAAAGTAAATACTGTAAGACTCTCCCTTTACACAGCGCAGTTGTTCTATGAAACTGTAGTACTACCCATTTAGGAAGAAACAAAAGAGTAAATCTGTTTTCACATGCAGCGGTTAGAAAATACGGTCATTAAAGTGAGCCACTTTAAATCCGTTGCTGTTGATTTTAGTATCAAAAGACACAGTGAAACCTAAGGTGTCTTGTCTGTCAGTAAGAAAGCAAGTGAAAACAAGGGTCCAAAGTCCAAGCTGCTCTCACACCGCTTGTGTTGTAAGAGGTGTAATATCTCACCTGAAGAGTTTCCAGTGTGGTCTGAACAGAAAGTGTTTACGCATGATTGTAAATGTGTAACTGGAGATGCTGATTCAGCACTTGAGGTGGGCTCTGTGGGTTACAGTGTCTACACCACCCCTTCGATGAAACTGGTTTCCAGGTGGACAATTAGCATTCTCAGGAAGGACATCTCCTTGCGCGTGTTTTCGAAGATGATCCGTGGATCGTCGGATTGGCATCGAAGGCAGTTAGGTGCCATCACCATAGCCAGGTTGTTCACATCCATCTTGGTTATAGCCACGTTGGATGGCTGAGCAAATACCTAGAGATAAATCAGGATGGAAGGAGAGAGAAAGCATTGAGCAAGGCTGAGAGTGTACAGGCTCACCATTGTCCTGCAGTGAGTGATGTGTGAGTCACATTCAGTTATCCAAGAGCCCAACTGAAATATATTAATATTATATAGTATAGTTTGTGTACAGTAGTCCAAGTGTAGTTGAGTTAGTTAGTTCTACTATTTATGTGGGGGAAATACATTTTTGAAGGTATCAGGATGGAAAATCATAAGCATTGTACGCAGAACGTGTTGTGTAAAAAATAACAATACAAATTAACAATCTTAAATAAAGTATTGTTCTTTTTAAGAAATGTTTACAGTCATTCAGTCAGTAAAAACAGCCCAAAAATAAATAAATAAATAAAAATGTGTGATTAAAAAGACAAAAAATAAAATTATTTGACCTTGAGTTTTAATTCAGATTTTTACGATTTATTAAATTTGAGTTAATTCATTTTTTTTTAAATTTTTGTTTTGGGGCTTCTCTGCCTTTAATGGATAGGACAGCTAGGTGAGAAAGAGGGAAGACATACAGGAAATTGTCACAGGTTAGAGTTGAACCCTGGACCTCTGCGTCAAGGCATAAACCTCTATGTTTATGTGCGCCTGCTCTACCCACTGAGCCAACCCGGCCACTAGTTAATTCCTTTTTAAAATTGGATGGATGTGGTCACAGCTGCTGCGAATTTGCGCTTGTTTGTATAAGGTTTAGTTGGCAATAATGATCTTGCTTTTAGGGTTGAATGTAATATTACAAAGGGAACATGATGCTTCTTCATTAAATTAAACTAAAGATGGAAACACAAGAAAAAGGCAGGGGCAAAAACCTGTACAGATATCACCATAATGGTATGTCTGAGTGGAATAGGGACCCTGGTATGGGTATGGGCTGTGTTTATAAATCTTTGTCAACATGTGGGTTACCTGCAGAAAGTGGATGAAGTAGCAGAGCACCAGCCTGTTGAGCTCAGGCAGAGACTGGACCACAGCGATGGCCGCCACTGGGTCGTCACAGTTACTGACACACTGCTTGTAGAAGTTCATTGGGATGAGAGGTTCCTCCAGCTCCCGATACCACAGCTTCATTAGAGAGGCTGAACGAGACAAGCGTACCCTTAGTATTCACACCCAACACATACATGCAGACAAGCAACAGCAAACAAGCCAAATACATTCTTCCTTACCAGGAACATTGGGGTCAGAGAGATTCTCTGGGATCCTCCACTGGTCTACTTGGAGCTTCAGCGCATTCACTTCATCAATGTCTCCAGGCACTCTGAAAAAGTAAAACACAGCACGTTAGTTACACTCAGTGGCCACAAGAGGGATCCCTACTTCCATCATTACAGATTCTCCATGCCCTGTGGCAAAACCGTTGCTACTGCACTCCCAATAGGCCTCAAATGTGGCCTGGTAGCTGAGAGTACTCTTTGTTTGCAGTACTTATTTGGAACAAACCAAAAACTGAATAAACACAACATAACCAAACAACACACTATGCGTAGGAGCGGCGTTTCACAGGGAGGGAAAGGGAGCACTTTTCTAAACAAGTCAAGATGTTACAGAATTACAGTTGCTGGAGAAAATCCTACACAAACACACAGTCGTGTAGTTCCCACATGCTTGTAAGCTTAAGCAGTAATGTAAACACATATTATGAAGTATCAAATTAAACAGTGCTGGTCTGAGGAGCAAAGCAGCGCTGTGTTTGTTCTGCTGTCTGTTGTGTGTACTGTACACAGGGAGAGCCTACTTTGAAATACAGTGATACAAGAGACCACACACACACACACACACACACACACACACACACACACACACACACTTGTTTATACACACTATGCATACAATGAAGCACATACAGTACATAACCCCCTTCTAATTTCCTAGACTCCACCTCTCTCACTCTGCTCAAATCGAGGCATGTAATTGGCTGAGTTAAAGTCTTTCTTACCTGAAGATGCCCTCTGTCTGAGCCCCGCCCAGAGCCAGAACATACTGGGAAAGCTGAACCTGCACCCAGGGCAGTTTCCTATCTGGGAAGAGCTCGCTCTGCCTCTCCATCACCTCCTCCAGAGAACTGCCAAACAGGGAGGGAGTGACGATGGCCCGCCTACTGTGGTCGATCTCCTCCAAGGTGGGCTTACGTAGACCCTGGAGGGGTGAGAAAGAGGGAAGACATACAGGAAATTGTCACAGGTTAGAGTTGAACCCTGGACCTCTGCGTCAAGGCATAAACCTCTATGTTTATGTGCGCCTGCTCTACCCACTGAGCCAACCCGGCCACTAGTTAATTCCTTTTTAAAATTGGATGGATGTGGTCACAGCTGCTGCGAATTTGCGCTTGTTTGTATAAGGTTTAGTTGGCAATAATGATCTTGCTTTTAGGGTTGAATGTAATATTACAAAGGGAACATGATGCTTCTTCATTAAATTAAACTAAAGATGGAAACACAAGAAAAAAGGCAGGGGCAAAAACCTGTACAGATATCACCATAATGGTATGTCTGAGTGGAATAGGGACCCTGGTATGGGTATGGGCTGTGTTTATAAATCTTTGTCAACATGTGGGTTACCTGCAGAAAGTGGATGAAGTAGCAGAGCACCAGCCTGTTGAGCTCAGGCAGAGACTGGACCACAGCGATGGCCGCCACTGGGTCGTCACAGTTACTGACACACTGCTTGTAGAAGTTCATTGGGATGAGAGGTTCCTCCAGCTCCCGATACCACAGCTTCATTAGAGAGGCTGAGCGAGACAAGCGTACCCTTAGTATTCACACCCAACACATACATGCAGACAAGCAACAGCAAACAAGCCAAATACATTCTTCCTTACCAGGAACATTGGGGTCAGAGAGATTCTCTGGGATCCTCCACTGGTCTACTTGGAGCTTCAGCGCATTCACTTCATCAATGTCTCCAGGCACTCTGAAAAAGTAAAACACAGCACGTTAGTTACACTCAGTGGCCACAAGAGGGATCCCTACTTCCATCATTACAGATTCTCCATGCCCTGTGGCAAAACCGTTGCTACTGCACTCCCAATAGGCCTCAAATGTGGCCTGGTAGCTGAGAGTACTCTTTGTTTGCAGTACTTATTTGGAACAAACCAAAAACTGAATAAACACAACATAACCAAACAACACACTATGCGTAGGAGCGGCGTTTCACAGGGAGGGAAAGGGAGCACTTTTCTAAACAAGTCAAGATGTTACAGAATTACAGTTGCTGGAGAAAATCCTACACAAACACACAGTCGTGTAGTTCCCACATGCTTGTAAGCTTAAGCAGTAATGTAAACACATATTATGAAGTATCAAATTAAACAGTGCTGGTCTGAGGAGCAAAGCAGCGCTGTGTTTGTTCTGCTGTCTGTTGTGTGTACTGTACACAGGGAGAGCCTACTTTGAAATACAGTGATACAAGAGACCCACACACACACACACACACACACACACACACACACACACTTGTTTATACACACTATGCATACAATGAAGCACATACAGTACATAACCCCCTTCTAATTTCCTAGACTCCACCTCTCTCACTCTGCTCAAATCGAGGCATGTAATTGGCTGAGTTAAAGTCTTTCTTACCTGAAGATGCCCTCTGTCTGAGCCCCGCCCAGAGCCAGAACATACTGGGAAAGCTGAACCTGCACCCAGGGCAGTTTCCTATCTGGGAAGAGCTCGCTCTGCCTCTCCATCACCTCCTCCAGAGAACTGCCAAACAGGGAGGGAGTGACGATGGCCCGCCTACTGTGGTCGATCTCCTCCAAGGTGGGCTTACGTAGACCCTGGAGGGGTGAGAGGTAAGGTAAGGAAAGGAGAAGATTTACAACCTGTGTATGCAGCTGTGCTACTATGACTAGGCCTGTGTTTGTCTCTACCTGTGACTGTGTCAGTGTGCCTATAATTATGTCTCTCTCTGTGACAATACCTAAGATGACTCAGATGCCAAATCACAACTTTCAAGCTGATACGTCCTATTTTTATCACAAGATAGAGACATATTTTTTAATAGCTTGTAAATGCAACATCTAAAAGCTTACCACCTCTTTCTTTATTCTTTTAGCTTACCTTTTTGCCTCCGGTGATCGCCACCTTCTGCAGTTTCCGATGGCAGAACTTGGCATATGTACTGATAGGCAGACCTGTAGGTTGACAGAAGAGAAAAATTCAGGACTGAGAAACGGTGAAACCAAAGTCCACAAGAAACACTTTGCACACCCTTGTTATGCCCTCAAAGACCCTATGTAAAACCCTTAAGCATCAGGCATTACTGAACACACAAACTAATAAATTATTTAAATTCTTTCCCACAAACAGTGCTTTTCAAGCCCGGGACAGATGTCAAGTTGCGTATGAGAGGCAGGCAGTGGTAATTGGAGAAACATGTTGACGGTGCGATTCTGGCATATGGGGATTAGAGCAGGCCTGGCTAAACCGTCAGGCTGAAGGAAGATTTACTGCTGTTGAACAAAAGCTTTAGAGACAGGATCCGGCCTGCACCTCCCAACGTTCAGGTGATTCATCAGCGTCCACAAACATGAAGGGCGAATGAGAAACACAGAGGCTCCCTGTCTGCTACCTGCCCTAAGTAGCTACTGTAGGGCCTAGATCTATTTTGGAAGTGAACTGCATTAGAGAAACAATGTTGTTTTCTGAGGTTGGATGTCCTTCAGGAGACACAGGCTACAGAAGAACCTGATCTGTCCCTAAACAGTTGGATTACGTATGCTAGCTTTCAAACAACCAAAAAGTCAACAGAAAATCTTGATTGTTGGGTCATCGTGTGCACTCATGAAAAGAAATTATACCCATCTTTCATTGCGGTGGTAACAAACACTGAGCTCTCAGGGGGTCTATTGCGTTCCCAGAATCTCCACTGTATCAGCTACCTGAACCAGGGCCAGATGGACAAAACCACAGATGGGATTTTAAAATGTAACAAACACTTTCCAACATGTTCCCTACAGTCAAGCCAGATTTATGGCAAACAGGTGACTCCCATGCACGCTCACAACTGCAGCTAATCTGACCGAGTTTGACTATAATTATCTCTAATTAGAGAGATCATACCAATAATTTGCCCTTGAACTTGGCAAAGACGGGCTATTTTTCTCAAGGCTCCCAACATAGAGGCTGTACACTTACTCGCAGAAAAGCAAGAGTGCAGAGCCCCTTTGCTACAGTGAGAAAGGGTTTAAACACTACTGGTAGTCTATATTTACATCAGGCATGAAAACAACAACAACAACAACCAGGCAACAAAGCCCAGGAGAAATATGAGCTCATTAGGAGCTTGAGTGTACTGTACCAGGCTGAGAACGGCATGGTCCCTGTCTACACATGCGTTGAAGCTAAACTTGACAACAAAAACACAGAGCCATTAAAAGGATGTTCGAGAAGACAACTTCAGTCTCATCTTGGGCATTGTTAATGACACAAGTCTACACTAATTCAAGTGCTGGCTGAAACCAACACTTCCCCGGGGCCGAGCCTAACGAAGTCCATTTCCAATCCCAGACCAGGTCTGGCCTAAAAAGGAGGCCCCCAGTTCCCACATGCGTCTCGTACTGCTGCTGTTTACAGCTGCTCATTACTCTGATTAGACACAATGTACGTGTTCCAGCCCCTTCATCCACCAATCAAACAGCAGCTCTCATTATGCTGTTTTTGTGAGACTTTCATCAAGATTCCTCCTCTCTCTGAAGACCTTTTGACTCAGTCAGAAACGTTCCGTAGGCTTTCTCGTTGACCTCTTAGTCAGTTTGCGTCTGAGTCACTTAAGTACAATGTGTGAGGCCACTGCTGTGGTGTCTGCTGTGAGATGATTGGGTTCCTGTTTGGTGACATCATCATCAGAGCTGGCAGTGTGGGCTGCTCTACTGAGGGCACGTGCCGATGAGTAGGTATCCCCTTAAATGTCTGACATGCATAGAGACCGCTAATATGATTCACAGTGTGGTCCATTGTGGACCAACTTTCTGTGAAAACCATCCATTGTGTCTGCAAGTACATCAGCATGTTCTCATCTGGCAAACTGCACAGTGCTGAATTTTCCATCCCACACAGAGTGGTCACTCTACAGGGAGTGATATGTTAGATTTGTATTGGCTTGCATGGCTTAGACTCCAGACAGCTTCTGAAGAAAGTAGAAAAACATCTTTGGGACTCCATCTCTGCCTACTTTGTACTCTGTCAAACAGATAAGCTTATACAAATGGGAAATACTACGGATGTTCTTAAAGCGATATTTAGGACTGAAGAGCAAGTAATGAACAAAAGATGGTAACACTTTATCTATCTACATAAGAGTGACATGACACAGTCATGACACATGAACCCTAACTTGTCATGACAAAAACACTTACTAAAAGAAGCGTTATGTCATAAATGTTTATGACTTGTTTATGACACGTTCATGACAGTGTCATGTCACTCATATGTAGATACCTTCAAGTAAAGTGTAACCCAAAAAATGTACCTTCTTCCTCATCTGTATTCTGTTTCCTCTTCTTTCTGGACTTTGAATTCTTCTTCAGCTTTAGTTCCTGCTGTTCCAATATGAACTGAGTCACTATCAAACAGAAGATAGCAAAGGTCAAATGTCTGATGGCCAGTTAGACAAACACAAAGCCGACAGATTTTTTTTGGCTCATCAAAAACAATACTGTGCTCTTTATCACGATCATACTGAATTCAATCACAATTCCAAAGTAAAATAGAAAAGGGAACAAAATGCAAATGCAATTTTAAAAAGAGAAACATCTCTCTGGCCTACATAAACACAGGGAGGTACAGAAGAAAGAAAGGTGACCCACCATGTTGCTCAGTCTGAGACTCACATTTCTTGTCGCTGGCAGGGTCCGTGTGTCTCTGGATGTAGCCCTCCAGGTAGCAGCGGAACTTGGGCGAGGGGGCGAAGAACGCCAAGCTGACAGCCATCAGCTCCCAGCCTCCCGCCAAGCTTCTCGGGGTGGCATTGCCTGTGGTCTGCCTCACCAGCTGCACGTACAGCTCGTCCCGCAGCCCTGGCATGTCCCAGCACTTGGTGATGATGAGGAGGGCACAGTGACGGCGGTCCAGACGCGAAGGCCTGTCTCCCATGTAGGCCTGCACCAGTTTGAACATCTCGCAGGCCTCCTTCCTGACAACGCGGTTGCTTGTGACTAGCATGGGCTTTTTGATGGAACCGCGGTTCCACGACAGCATGTTGGCAATGGAGACACGGCGACGGAACAGGCCTTGCGTGTGCATGTTGAGGTGCTTGCTGGCCCAGTCCTCCATGCCCATGTCGGGAGGTGGGGGCTGCCGCAGGGTGGCGTAGGAGAGCTGGTAGGAGGATCCCCGGGCTCTTCCACCTTCCCCATCACCTCCTTCTCTGTTGTCATGGTTGACAGGGCGATGAGGGCCTAGGGAAGCAGTCCGCCCATCCACCATGCCTTTCTTTCTGCTCTCCAACTGAGCCTGCAGTTCTAGGGTGCCCGCCTGCAGGGGGACAAGGGGTGGACATGAGATAGAGAAGAAGAGCTCTACCGAAGAGCAGGGAGGAAGGGTATCAGAAGAGGAGACAGAGGGGGTGAGGCAATAGTGCAGCAGAGGACCAAACTGTGTGTGTAGCTGTAGAGTCTTCACTGTGTCACACTAGGAGCTGTGCTGCCTTCCACCTACTGTGCTCTGCTCTGCAGTGCTGGGGCTCGAGGGGGAATCGTTGCACCGGGGAAGAAATCTCCCCAAATCCTCATGAACCCTGGCCTCTGGAGCAGGTGACCAGATAGTGGCATAACAGTCCTTACCCCTGCCCCTTTCTACACCAGGCTCATCTACCCTCCAAAACCAAAGCTATGCTAATAGACCTCCCTGTGATCCCTGCGGTTGAGTTTATGACTATAAGGAGCACCTCATACTCCCTTAATAGAAAAAGCCAGTAACCCAAATATTCTCTGCAAACAGCCAGGAACAACACCAGACGTGAGCCAGAATCAAAGCTCAAATTTACTAATGGAACATAAAACGCACTGACATGTCTTTTCAATGAGACCCTGATGTAATATGGAGCTCACAAGTGCCAGACAAGCTGGACTTTACATTTTGGTTTCTCAACCAAATGGAGCAGATGTGAGCTTCGGCTTTGCCAGAGAGTTTATATGGTCGTACATAGTTTATGTTTTTAGAAAGAAATTGGTGACAGAGGTCAACTCCAGAAGATCAAATGGAACAAAGCACATGTTTAACTAGAGAACGGGACTGTACAACTTCTACTTTCCATAAACTACACTGTTTTACAGATAGCTTACAGATACACCAGCACATGATGGGCATTTAGTCATACTATGGATTGAGACAGTGGACAATTATTCATGTTTTTTGTGGAAATGGACAATTTCAGTGTGTCCTTTGAACAAGCTAGTTCAAAGGTCTTAATAGTCTCAGTGAGAACGGAATGTTTAAATATGGAAATATAGAGCTGCTGATACATAGCAAGCCATAATCTGAGAGTGTGTGAGTGATATAACAGCAGGTCTGAAGAACATTCCAGGGCAGACTTAGGGGGCCTGCTCAGTGCTCCTTGGCTGTTGTCTAACATGCTTAAGCCCCAGTGGTACCAAAACGCCTTGGTACCAGCCTGCCCCCTCTTCCTCCTCCTCCTCTTCTCCCTGCCAAGCCTGGGCCATATGGGCCGCAGCGGCCCTCCTTCCTGACCGAGGGAAGCCATGTCCTGAATCTCTCTGGCCTGGCATGGGCCCCAGATGCCCAAGCACAGAGATGGCAAATGAGTATACAGTACCTGCAGTGCAGGGCAGATGGACGGTGGTAAGAGGATGACAGGTAATGCTGTGCCCTGCCTGCCCACTGCAAAGCTAAGGTCCTAGGGACATTTAGGCACCCAAGATTGGAATGTAAAAGGCATTACTCACAAATGCTCAGTGTTCTTTTCAAAGAGACAAATTAGTCTTACTGTTTTCATCCTACAGCTCCCTGTTGAATCAAACATTCATTATTCTAGTTGCAGCGGTGCAGTGGGGCCGCTTCTGAAAACACTATAATGTTTGGAGGTATGGGGGGTGATTCTGTTGCAAGAGAGGATTTGGAGATTAGAAGTAGCAGATCTTGGAACCGGCTCCACATGCCGCCACTTATACGACTGTTTTAAGAAGTCAAAATAGTTCTTTTATCTTTAAATCATGTGCACCGTTTGTAAGGACCCTTAATGTCAAGATAAGTTGGTGGTTCCTTTGTATTGTAGTGCTCTGCAAAGACAAAATCTAACCATATCTGTTGTGTTGTCTAGGGCTTTTATATTTCTTTTAGTATTTAGCTTAGTCACACAATATTTCCATTCTCCCACTTACAGCTCTCTGAGGACTAGACATACTAAACAATAGAAAAGCCACAGCTAGAAATTCCCATAATACGCAGATACTTTATTAAGGAATTACTCTGCTTCACTTGTCACAGTGAGACTGAATCCTTCTCTAATCTGATAGTGAATCTGGAGAGACATCAGTAATCAGAGCACTTCCAGACCAAATAAAGCTGAATCCAAGTAAACCTGCTGAGGTAAACAGACCACACAATAAAACACACACACACACACACACACACACACACACACACACACACACACACACACACACACACACACACACTAGAGTAGAGTAGAGGGCAGAGTTACCTGGGAGGGCGGTCCTGGGGTCTCTGGAGAGGACAGGCTGGCCTGGCTATTCACACTCATCTCCAAGGTGTCTACCTTTTCAAAGGTCCTTTTCTGCCTCCCTGGTATCTCCAGAGGGGTCAGCGCAGGGTTGCCATGGTTACCTGCCCTACTCAGTGACTGGGGAGCCCCGGGCAGTTCCTCTCGTGATGCGCACCTGCTTGCTGACCCCCCTCCCCCTCCTCCGTACCACCTGAGTGAGTCTGCAGGGGAGCGTGTCCGAGGTACGACAACCCTCTCCCCCATTTCCGGGTCCAGCCCCGCTCTCACCTCCCTCATGGTGTTGGAGCGACTCACCACCTCCCTCATCTCGGCCATGAGCCTCTCGTTGAGGGCACACAGCTCCCCGCTGCTGCCTACCGACCCCGGCCTGCCTCCTGCACCACCACTGGCTCCCACCCTCCTCCTGCTCTTTCTTCTCAGACTTGGGGAGGGGCCGGTGGAGTAACCAGAGTCTTGATAGTTTGCCGTGGCCTGGGGGGTTGAAGAGGGGAAGTCCTGTGAAGCCTGGCTGCTCTGTCTGCTGTGTCGTGCTTCCATGGCGCGCTGGACAGTGGCCTCAAGGACCCGCCAGCTTTGCTTCTTGTCCAGTGTACTTGGGCCCGGGGTCCCTGGCTCTCTGTCCCTCATCTGGCCTCGAGCCTGGGGCAAAGAGTGGGCCTGGGGATGTGGCTGAGGGTGGGGCAAGACAGGATCCTGCCTGGAGGTAGGGGAAGGGGTACGTGTGGGTACAGGAGAGCCAGATAGAAGTGCCTGTTTGGGGTCCACGTTTATCATGTGCTTGATGCACTCCAGACCAGCTGGGCTGTAGTCAGAGGCAGAGGGATTCCTCCTGTGTCTGGACCCTGAATGAGATGAACCAGGGTGCTGGAGGTGTCTGGGTTTTTGGAGGCTATGGGTAGGTGTCAGACGAGACAGAGGTTGTCCGTTGTACAGGTGCGCCCCCTCGACCTCCATGTCTGTTGGGGGTTCGTCATATATGGGACATTCTGAAACTGGCTCGTCATAGATTGGGGTAGTGCAACCATACTGGGGAGAGACCGGGCATGGTGTGCTGGTCTGTGACCTGTGAAGGAGCGGACTAGGATGGCTACTATCTGATGTCACCAAACAGAAGCTGCCATTGCTGGCTTTTCTCAGGTGATGGGCCTGACGTGTGTCAGCTGCCATTTTGCCAGAAGGGGCGGTTTTATATCCCTGGGTAGAGCTTAAATGTCCTCCTTGGGCCTTATTGCTAGAGGGGTGCAGGTTGACGGTGTTGGCTTTGCTGTGTGCACTGGGCTGGAGGTGCTGCTGATGCAAGGCTGGGATAGGCTGGCTACGGCTCATGCTGTTCACCTTCACCAACATGGCTGCCTTAGAACCAGGTTCGGGCTGCCATCTTTGATAAGCATCCCTAAAAAGAAGAAAACATAAGTAGAATGAGATTTGACAATGATCATAGCAACACAGTCTCTCTCTCTCTCTCTCTCTCTCTCTCTCTCTCTCTCTCTCTCTCTCTCTCTCTCTCTCTCTCTATATATATATATATATATATATATATATATATATATATATATATATATATATATATATATATATATATACACACACACACACACACACACACACATACACACACACACACACACACACACACAATGTCAAAAAAAACACCCAAAGGTCAACAGACAGAACCTTAAAAGCACTATTACATACTCAAACACAGGCATGAAGCCATTCACTATATATCCTCCATTTTAAAATATGCAAAGCTGACAGGGCTGAGAAAATACGCAGCAATCCACAAATTCCTCTCCAAACAGTTTGCTGACCTCCAAAGACTTTACTCCATTTTTAGTCTGGCAGTCATAGTAAACTTGTCAAACCCATGAGACAATAACTCCAGTGTGTGAGCAAAATTGCCTAAAAATACAGAGTGATTGAACAAAACACATCTCACTGAAACATATGTTTAGGACTGGGTGTGGAGAATATACATAGGGTAATGTTGTATAAAATAATTGCTGGTAGTTGTATATCTGTGGAGTAGCTAATGTTGGTTTCATCTAAATATTCACATGGCATAAAAGTCTGCCATCTGAATCACCGAATCAACATCTGGATAGTAAATCAGCAAGCCACATGAAGAGAGGTTGATCTGAGAGAAGTCAGGATTGCAGTAGTTCACAGCTCAGAATATCTTCACCTGGGTCTAAAAGGTTAATTCTTCTCCTTTTGGTTGAGCAGCTGGGCTAACTTCAAACCCAATAGGCCATTGCTAATCCCAGCAACCTAAAACAATCTGTCATCAATCTGGTCACGCTGCTCTGGTCTGCTGCCCTTTACTCGGGCCGCCCCCCATCATAATCATCCCCTGCAATCAGGACTTTTCATTCCTCAACTGATCAAAAACTTGCCCTCTCGAACCAACAAGTGTGTCCAAAGCGGGCATTATTGCACATACTACACGCATGGACACAGTTGGCGGGTGGCCTGAGTAAGACACATGTGACGTAGTACAGAAGATCCAAGCTCTGTAGACTTCCTCTCTTAATCAAAGGTCAAAGAGGTAAATAAGTGTGAAGGCAGGCAAAGGAGACTTACCTTCCCTCCCTCCAACCTCTTCTTAACATTCAGTGGGGCTATTAATTAGATCAAAGTGGATCACCTTCTGTCCTGGTAAGTCCAAACATAAACACAGATCAGCGTAGAGCCAGACCAAGTGCTGAAAGGCTTCCTTTTTCCAAGAGCACTATGACTTAGTTGAGAGTTGGGCAGTAACGGCAGTAAGAGGACGCAGACGGAGGAGGAAAGAGGCGGAGTGATCCCCCTCTCTTCCCCACATCTCTCTGGAACAATGCTGAAACAATTCCCCTGAGGTCCTCAAGCCAACGGCAAACTTCCTTTAGTCCTCCTAGCTACAGCTCGCCATTCTCTCTCTCTCTCTCTCTCTCTCTCTATATAGAGAGAGTCACACCACCTCAGGTTTGAATGTAAACAGGCTCTCATCTTCAAACAGTCCCACATATTCGCCATTCAGGCAGGGCCTAAAAACAGCTGGATCTCAGCCACCTGGCATAGCACCAGGACAACATGTCACAACCACTGTTGTTGGGATTGCTCCAATGCCCCCACCTCACTGAGACCAATCAAGAAAGTTTATTGCCTAAAAAACACACAAAAAAACAAACACACACACACACACACACACACACACACACACACACACACACACACACACACACACACAGACAGACTCACGTGTGAAGACAAGAAGCTCTGATGGATGGGATTCACCCCAAACCACTACTGTTTAGTTGTTACGAGCAAGTGCGAGTATGTATGGTTACACGGGGTGGAGACGGGGTTGATAGGTGACAGCTGTAAACATGAGAAGCCACTGTTTGTACTCTTTGAAACAGTGTATGTTTTCTCACTCTAGTCCTGTCAAGCAGGAGGAGGTGATACAAACGCTACAAAATCATTCCCACCTCAGCAGCTGACCGTTTAGCACCAGTTTGCTACAGCAGGAACAGCTCACACTTGAAACATCAAGGCTTTTCTTATAATTGGACGGCCAAAGAACACAGCAGACATCACACATGAAACCACAATAATCAAATTCTCCTTCCATTATCCACAAACAAATCAAACCTTGTTGTTCACACATAAAACAAACAATCTTGGGTTCATGTGACTGCCAGCTGTAAAAAAATAAAATAACATGAATCTGTCGTCTATGTTCTTGGTGGGTGGGTGACGTACTTTATGAGGACTGACCCTGAGATAGAAGTGACCACTACTTCCTGTCTGAGGAGGTCCTCTGGAGGGTTGGAGAGAGGGCTTCCCCATATCTAACACAAACAGGAAATGCCTAATGTAATGTTCACATGCTGTGCCCGGGGGGGGGAAGTATGGGTTAAACCTTAATTATAGGGATTTTTTTATATAGCTTTACAACATTTTTCACATGAAAAATTCTATATCCCTGGGCCGCTGTCCTAGATGCTCCATTTTCATTTCCAAAAAATGTCTATACTATTCCTTCATTTCCATACAAACTAAATTATATCTTGTGATAAATTCAGTAGCAACATTAAACAACCTATTGTTTAGGGACTGAAATCTGGGCCTGTGAGGAAGTCCAGCTCGCAGTGTTGTGAGAGAGGGATTTTGTCAGGCTTTGTTTCCGTTGTCTGCCTACCATTGTCCCACTCAGGCTCTGCAAAGGTCTGGCATGTTCACCCATTCTAGCACTGGCACATGTTGAATGTCAGCACGGAGTTTGGTGCGATGATCATTGCGATTGCATGGGGGCCAGGAGACAACTCCAACCCTAAGGCTTTACAGTGTCTTTGATCTCTATCCAAAGCCTCTAATCCCATTGCACAGCTAGAACAGCACTTGTATATCAGTAAACCTCAGGTCAACCAAATAAAGTATGATTACAAACCAAGAACCAAAAGAGGGACAAAGACAGTACAATGGTGAAAAAAATACAACAGGCCTAAAGTGGAGAGACGATTGGTGGGGGTGGGGTGAAGGAGAACAGAGCTCGAGAGACAAGAAAGGAGGGTGTGAGCATGTGTAAATGAGAAGGGGTGGGGATTAGTCGTGGGAGAGTGCAGCAAGGGAACGAGCGGGAAGGCTGGCATTCCTCAGGGCTCATTCAGGGGCCTCTGTGGCAGTGTGGGGAGACATACACAATGCATGGCTGTGCCATCGTCACGGAGACGCCTCTGTCAATGACAGCAATGGGGTGCAAGTAGGGGGGGTGAGAAAGATAATAGGGACAGGCTGAACCTGAAAGAGATACCACCAGACAGCAAAACTGACTCTTATGTAACACTAAACAGGCCTGGACTTTACTGTAACAATAATGAAAGTTGTTTAGAAAAGGTGTGTTGCCTGCTAGTAGCCGCCTGTCAGGTGTTGAATGTTAGCTGAAGGTGGGGATTATGCATAGCAATTTATCAGAGGTTAAATGATACATGATAATTATCACTGGGAGTGTAAAAACTCTCCAGCTTTTCCAAATCCCTCACTGTCTGCAAAAAGATAATCTCCATTTCAACTAGTTCTTAAGCACACATGATTAGACGTGCGCATGTGCACACACCTATCCTTCGCCTACATGTGCACTTACAAACCCCTTCGTTCAGAGCCTAGGGATAGCATGCGAGACCTTTAGGAAGAGAAATGTTAGATAAAATGAAGTTAGAGGCCCTTTGGAAACCAACAGTGTAATCCGATTGGCCTCTGGGTCAGTAAATCCATTTAACAGTCAGCAAATTTCAATTAGTCTCAGCAGCTATGATGTCTCACACACACAGCCCACACCCACCTCTGTCACCGTTCAAAATATTGCTGTGGTCATGTCGTCTCAATAACCAACTAAATATACTATGGGGACTCTGCTGTCAGCAGATGTTCTGTCTCTCCTTTCTTTCCTGCATGGAATAACAGTTGTTGGAAAAGCCATCAGCTGAATCACTTGGCAAATAGGGATATGGATTTGGAAACTCTAAAATATACCCCATGGGAATAGTGAAGTCTGAAAAACAGGCGTTATTATTAACATTGGATTGACAGGAAAAGGAAATGAGGTCACACAGGCCAAGCTTCTGCTGCACAAACACCTCAGAGTGCAAACCAATGGGATCACTGTGATCTGCGTAGAGGAAGGAAACTGAAAAGACAAAGAGGATTCGCTCTTTGTCACAATGTTGTAACATTCTTCTTTTTTCTACTTTTGAAGAGAAGAATAAAATAACATTTTGGGCTTGAGGCAAAGCTGGTAGCCCCTTAGTTACTGTCAGGCACCTCCAGAGAGCCAGCTGTCCTGCAACAGCTGAACTGACGCACCTCGCTCCTCTGAGCCAAGATGTCTACCAGTTGTGCATGTCTGTGGCTCCTGCAGCCCGACCCCCACTAGAGTGCTGGGCTGGGCCAGAGGACAGCCACTAGGATCATTTTGAGGCCAACCCAACTGGATACCAGAGAGACACGCCTCTAAAAAAATTGAAAGTGTATCTGCAACTTTTTTTGTGAGGGCAGATCCCATTGAAGCACACTGTTTGGATTACATGATAAAAACTGAACACACACACAAAAATGTTTCCAGTCAGTGTCAAGTCTCAAAGATTAGATCAGGCACACAAAAGAGCGCGGAAAAACAACAAAATGGTAGTAAACAATGATGTCCCATTAGAAATGGATGCGAGTGAAAACCCTGTAAGCACCTTAAAAAATACCATCTCTGCATGCTGCAAATCAGGTGAGGCAGCCAGAGCAGCGTGCCTGAGGCCAGTTCACATGTGGTGCCATTGGTTCTTCATGAAAACACTGGAGATATTCTACCGTACCACAGCACCAGATAGAGAAGTTAACTGTAAGAGCAGGGTTTCAATCATTTCTAAAAAGAGGTTGTGAATACACTGCTTCAGTGAGACATACAACTGTAGCTCTGTAATCTAGTTCTTGAGAATACCATGAAATTTGCATAGACAAAGTGAAACATGGAACTTGTATAGCAGAGTTCGAATTACGTGGGAGCCAGAGAGCGCTGAGCTCCCATGAAAGAGTAAAATCCTACATATGTGGGAGTCGTTAATAATACATTGCCAACAACCATCATTTTAATCACAAATAGATACTAATCATTTTTCAATATATTTTGTGTTATTAAAGAAATTAAAAAGGCCAGCACCACTTGGACTCTTCCAACCGCTTTCTTAAAAGTGGTACGTTCCGCCCAGCGGTATGAACTGTTGGACATTGAACTGTAAGCACATTAAGTCCCATAGCAATATGGTTTTGTGTATAATCAACGCTTTTTTAATGTTCTTCTTAATGTTAATAGTTATTTGCTATTTATTGTTTGTTTATTTCAAATCAATGTTTAATATGTTTATGTATGCACCAACAACCAAGGCAAATTCCTTGTTAAGTGCTACTTAACTTATCTTGTGTTCTTTTACTTGCTGGTCATGCTAATTAGGTCCATTTAAGAGCAGTTGAGTGTCTGCAGTGTTAGTTTTAATATGTGTACAGCTTGGGCTTAATGTAATTACATTCAATGCACCTCTGTTCTGTTCTCATTGGAAACACATTTCATAAGTAGTCTGTACATTTAGTCTGTTTATATCCCCTAAAGTCATTATTTTATATTACACCAACTACGCCTCCTAATGAGAGTGTGCGAGCGGAGAATGTACTTCAAACCCTTTTTTTTTTAATTTACGTGAGTTAATTTAGAGACCCCCACAAAGCTCAGATTATAACTCAAACCCTGGTGTATAGAAACAAGATTGGACATTAAACCTGTTAACCAGACCGAAGAATTTAGGCACATAACATGCTCACAAGTTCAAAGTGCATCTTTTTCGCCATGGAAAAAAAGAAATAGGCAGACTTAAAGGCAGTTACACACCAACCAGACGGCCGACCCTCGGCAGAAAAGGCAGTTGGGCTGATCAGTGTCCCCGAGTTGGTCAAAAAAGTGCCTCGGAACACACCAAAGCGACGAGACGTAATACGTCTCCATAACAGCAGGCGGCGCTAATCTGTATTGTCGCGGAAAAAATGAAAACCGGCAGCTGATTGGACGAACGCGTCACGTGGGTTTGTTTTCTCCGGGAATACAAAGACAGACTGTCATGGCGGCTCGTTCAGAATACGTTCTCATATTTTACTAAAATAGTTCACAGAAACGTGTTTCGTGGCCCCTCGGACGGACGATGGCACGGAACACACCGAACAGACTCGAGTCACCGACCTCGCCAGATTGTCCAACGGCCGATTATTGGCCCGGTGTGTAGTTGCCTTAAAACGCCATCTGGAAAGAGCTGAAAATCAGCTTACGACACCAGGAGTGTAGAGATGAAACATGTCTTTCTAGTGTGCGTAAAGATTCTGTGGCTTTGTCCTCAGAGTGGCGGGAGATGAAAAGCGTGAGAGGCCACTCGCAGTAAACATGCAGACAATGTGCGACTCATTAAAAACTTAAACATTTTATCTACCCCATAAGACGCCCCCTCATTTCCTAAAAAAACCTACTGGTGATTTCTCCTACATGACTCATAGCCAGACAGCCTCAAGCACATGAGGAGAAGCTTGTTTGGTCTTGGCTTTTTTATACTTCTGCTTTCATGAGCATGTTTTATTTTAAAAAAAGATCTCTAAAAACTTAACCCCAAAATAGAAACCAAAATAGAAATTTAAATAAAATATTTGCAGTTCTGTTTTTTAGTTGGTTGGCACCTTAGGGGAGAGCTTTCTACATTTGTCCTTTTAGTCCAAATTAAACCCAACATTCCTTTAAATAAACTGGTTGCAAACTCATATGAAACCAGCTATCTTATCTACTCTTTAATGTGTTAAGCCAATTCAACATACAAATACTTACACATACAAATAAACAATGACACAAGCTAGACAGAGTTGATGTTTTAGGTACTGATATATCCAGCTCTGTGTAAGCTTTCTGAATCTATTTAAAAAGGAATCTAAAGCCAGTCAACAATCAGGAAAAGCGAGTTTCAAGATTGAATGCTGGTGCACTGCTATATCATTACAGGGCTAAATGAGAGGGAACATACAGGTAATTTGGTGTTCTTCTCCATTCAGGATACCCAGCCTTCCTGCTTATAGAAAGCTCTCAGTTGACCCTGGGGAACAACTGGGTTTAAGCGGGAGCCTTTGTTCCTTTTAGTGGTCCATTATACGTACCAGGCCACCCCATAAGACAAAAGAGTGCTGTGCTTGTGACCCTGACGCGAACCACCTTGGGCCACTTCTGGGTTGTCTTACACCATGCTGTCATGTGTCCTCAGCAGACTTTTAACATTCACTCAACCTCAGCAGGTCTTTCTGTAACTTCAGTGCTGCGGAGAAGAGCCCACACACAGTGAAGACGGTCATACGCATGGTGAAATCCCATACAGATGTTATCTGGTTGATGACAACAACACACAGACACCGACACTGAACGGTTAGTGAAATTCAATACAGATGTTAAAAGCTAGTTGATCTGTAACACCTTTAGGTCCTTCATTGTGGTAAGAGATCAGTTTGCTTCAGTTTCCTGTGCCTATAACCACATGTGACTGACATGTTTACCCTCTGGAGACCACGGTACTTCCCTGATGAGCGTCACAGACTCAAAGTACCCAGAAATTCCCAGAACATGTGATAAGACTTGGCCAATGAGTAACTGATTTAGCACTCAAGTTGACCTAGTAGGTGTGCTCCTTTCAGCATGAACATAGACAAATACAAACATATGAGCTTTACAAAGACAGGGAAAGTAAGCAGCATCAACCAACTAGTGCTTAGAATGACACACAGGGTGTGTTTTATGGAAACTTTGGAAACTCTTCTATCTATTATGAAAATATTTATTAATAGCCCAAAACAAAAGTAAACTGGGGCTGGAAGAACTGGGATTGTCCCATCTTCACAAAGAACAGCATTGTTTTTCAAAAGGTCATAAGTTAAAAACATTTCATCTCCGCCAAAAAAAAAAAAAGAACACATGAAGTCTAAAATAGCTGAGACGTTCAAATCAAAGACTGATGAACTTTAAACAATGAAATACCCCATTACTCTATGGAACTAAAAAAGGTTATGACCGGAAGTAGCATAAACAACAAAAAAAAGGAAGAGGATATTCTCGCAAAAGCCCCTAACACTCCTCTGTTTCGTGGGACAGAACAATTAGCTAACCTCAAACCACTGTGACCCTTATACCTCTTCATTTAAACTTTCTCCCTTGTTCTTACCCATTGATCCTTGTCATTATCAATATGGCGGGCCACTAACTGAAGACAAGCATGTCTCAGGGTTGTTCTGTATCCATTTTGAGCTGTCACATTCCACCGACTTTGTGCATTTTGTGGTGGTTTCTAATTACCTGCTAAAAAATGGAAGCTGGTGAGCATGTGAAGGGCCATATGGCCAAGTAGGTTATCAAGCCTCTGTGGGCTTCCTCTGAGGAACACAGCTGGTCATTGTCTTAGGGGAGACAGAAAAGGCTGAAGGAGAGGTTGAATCACTGGGACAAAGTGAGACCCTGTGGGGAGTTTTAACACTCCCCATACACACCAGAGGCAATGCAACAAGGCCTCCAGTAGTGTCATTCAACAGCCATGGCTGACCAATTAGTTCCCCCTCCACCTTTACGTAATCCCAAAGGATCGGAGGGTCAGAGGAGAGACCTCCTAAGGGCCAAGGTGAGGTACAAGAAGAGCCAGGAGGAACCGGAGAACCAGAGTTGCCATGGCAGAGGCTCTGAAACCAGCAGGGTTCGCCTTGTTTATAGGCAGCTGGAATGTAGCGGTTCTGCTTGCTATTAACCACAGACAACACTCTCTCACATGCCTCTTATTCATGCACGTTTAGGCTTTCACCCATACGGGGCGTTACAGTCTTTGATGCCCTGGAGCCTAGATTTGTTTTAGGAAAATGAAATGAGCATTGGAGCAGAGCGGAGCAGGGTGGTTGTGAGCACACAGAAGGACACTAAGATGGCCTCAGTGGTCCTGTGCCAGGGGAAACAGAAGTGGCATGTCTGGAATCCGGCTTGGAGGGAAGAGACGGTGGTTTGGACGAGGCCACAACGGCAAACACATGATGGGGTCTCTGAATGACTTACTGTTAGGGGCCGTTCTGCACTAGTGACCCTAGTGTGGGAGGAGGGGGGGGGGGGGGGGGGTGTCATGCTCTGTAATATAACAGACCGTTCTCCCCATTTGGTAGCGATTTGCTGAAATGGCTGAGCACGGTTCACAGGCAATAGTATGGAAACATGGGATATATGGAATGTTCAGATAAGTGAGAATGAAAATAAAAAAGCAGTTTGAGTTCGGCTTGAGTAGTCAAAAGTCAAAATATTCCTGCAAGTTCTTAGAGCAGAAGCATTTGAAAGTCATTACGAGTCACATTGCCACACGCTGCGATGACTATCACATTTCCTGGTAATTTGATCCACTAATTAAGCACAAATCACTTTCCAGACTTACTGTAGAGGCTACTGAAGGTATGGTCAGGCTTACCTCTGTGGGTCTTTACTGCCGTCTGTGCTGTTTTCGGTGCTGCTTCCGTCTCCCTGCAATCTGCTGTCCACTGCCGGGTCCAGCTCAGGGTCGGCAGCCTCCTCATTGGTCTCCGGAGCTCTGGGGACAGGGCTGTTTCCCTCCTGCTCGGGCAAAGGTGTGAAGCGCCCCTGGCTCCCTACACTGCTGATACTCCCCGTGGTCCCATGGTGGTGCCTGTCCGCGGCCCCTCCAGCCCGCTTGGCCTCACTGCATCGCCTCATGGCCTGGAGCTGGGAGAGGGGCACTATATCAGCTCCCAGGGGTCGATGCCAGACTGTGCGGCGCCCAGTAGAGTTGTAGTAGTAGAAGCGGCCACTGTGGGGATCGAATAGCTCCCACCACTGGTTACCGTCTGCCTGGCGGACAGGAACGTCTGAGGGGGGATCCCAGCCGCACTCACCAGTGGTCAAGTTCACATACATACGCTCACGGGAGCGTGGCTCCAGGATCTCTACCCAATCAGAGCTGAAAGAGAAGAAACAAGACAAAGGACGAAATATTATTGACAGCTAAAAAATGACAACAGATTATCCACCAACAGGATATAAAGATGCACTGGGGGCCACGGTCACGCCTGAGTACTAATCAACTCGACAAGCAGTAAACAACTCACACTGTTTGACAGATTGAGAGGGCTAACAAATGCCCACTTGCCCATATGGGGAGTGTATCAATGTGTGTGTCCCCTACTGCATCCATCTGTGTGTGTGTGTGTGTTGCAATGATGTCATCTTTTTGGTAGGCAATGGAGCAGCAGGAGTGATGGTGTGCGTTTCCTTAATAAGGGGACAGGTGGACTTGCTCAGTGAGACAGCAGGCATGGAGTCAGCAAGGCCCAAAGAGAACCATACGCTCCAAGTGCTACTAAGGCAAAAACCACCAAGCTTAACTACAATCACAGAGTGGCAACAGCCAACTCAGCACAATACACACAGACAACAAAAAAAGAGACAGTGCAGAGGGGAGGAGCAAAAAAAAGAGAAGCAGAGAGCGAAATGGAGAAAACGACAACCCAGTTTGCAGAAAGGTTTACATGCAAAAGGCACTATAAGAGGGACAACCAATTACACGCAATTAGAACATGAACTGAATTTCGGAGAACTTATAGGACACTATCTATCTGCGTCAAACAAAGTGTGTGGCATATTGCAATTGAATAATATCACCCCACATTACAGGTATATGCAGGAGTGATCGACCGATTAATTGGACTGATTAATGCCATTTTGAAATAATCGGCATCGGCCGATGTGTGCGCTCACGAGGACAAAAACTGTCTGAGTGCAGACACTTCTGCAGGCAGCCAGACGGCAGCAAGCTTTCAACCAGCTAAACTAGCTCACAGGGCTGCGTTTTCAAAACTATGCTGCGAGTTATAGCCGACAACCAAACACAGACTAAACAGAGATAATGCAGACACAGTGTTAAATAAATGTTCATTTAACCCTTGTGGTATCTTCCTGTCAACCTTTTTTTTTCTCGACGTTTTTGACGACTGTTTTTTCACAGTTTGTTTCTGCTTTTGCCAACGTTTTAAATTGTAAAATATTTCTTCTACACATTTTCAGCGCTTATTTCTACGTCCCATTTTTTCTGATATAAAACTAAAATTAAAACGGGCCAATGTGACCCGAAGTCAACACAAGGGTTAGGTTCATCAATTTTGTGTCACATTTATTTTTATTATTTTAAATTGTTGTATCTTATCAGATCCAAAAAAACAAACAAAAAAAAACATAAAAACATATCGGCATTTTATATTGTCCATCCTGCTCTCTAAATATTGGCATTGGCCATTCAAATAAAACTCATAACAGTCAACCACTAATATGCTGCAGCTACCTACATAAAATCAAGGTCAATAAATATGTCTGACAAATCAGTGAGGACTGCAGTTTGCTGGTGCTATATATCCAGGTCATGATGCTCTTTAGTGGGCTCCATTATGCCACCTTTGATATACGTAGTTCCCTAATGCAGGCCTTAACTGTGCCAGCAAATCCATATGGGAACAGGAACACTGCAAACAGGCAGCAAGAGTCCTTTCCCCAGGGTCAGACACAGTAGATGTCTAGATCAGAGCCAGAGAAAGGACTCTGTTCAATATATTCAATAAATCACAACGCTCCCTTTTTGTCTCGCATAATGACCACTTATTTTCTCTTTTTCAATATCCCACTCAACTCTAGCCTAGTATCTTTGAGAGAAAAGTGCCAGCGGGAGTGAAGTAGTGTCACAACAATCCGACATAGGTTTGGATATTTTCCCAGCTTTCTCGGGACAGATAAGCTTTTCTTCTCCCGGTCACGGTTGTTTGTCACAGGGAGCCTGCTGTCCAGGCTACCTGTGATGATCAGAAGGGGCATGAAGCTTAGCATGGATAAGAGTGCCTACAATGTCCACCACATGTACCCACATTCATTCCCATGTGCCTGCCAAATCAACCCTGTGTGCACCCCCGACCTCAGAAATAGAAACAGAGCAGTGTGGTGCCAGTCAGGTCTGCCAGGGTTACAATGTCACCGTGTTGACTACAACTCACTGGAAGGAACAGCTGTTCTCCGTTTTAACTGCAAAGCCCCGAGTAACTTTGACGTCCCTGTTCATCAGGTATTAGGTATCAATCTACATCTCTTAATGTGCTTCCAGCACCAGGCTCTCCATCAGTTGATTTAACAGCCAGGTATACATAGAAAGAACATGGAGGGGATATAGGAGCCTTTCACATACGGTCTTCCCATGTGTCCCAGTGCTTTATGCTGGGAAGCCATCTGGTCCAACCCCTCACACCAGGCAAGCAGCCCTGACCTTAGTGGACTCAACATGAGGGGTGGTTTTATACTGTGTTTTTAACCCACCTGGGATGAAAAGAAAATGAGAGGGGACATTTAGGGAAAAAGTATATGCAAGTGTCAAAAAATGTGTTTTATGCGTTTGTTTGTGATGCAGGGTTTGGATTCAATATAGCAGAGTAGCGTTTACAGTCTGAGCTACCACAATGAGGCCCAACTATCAGAAGATGACTTACAGACTAATTAAATTCGCAACACTTCATGGGAAGGAAGCCTAGCAAATAATGGGGCATTCAAAGCAGAGGCCAAACCGTCAATACCATCCCACACATAGCAGCGCCTTCATCCTTTTACTGCTCCCGGCCTCCAAAAGAGCCCTTCCCACTCTGAGAAAATGATCTCTCCATGCTGCATTCCTTATTATTAGGTCCTGTGTTTGTCATCACTCTCTATAAATGCAGTGTTTATTGTTTTAGAGGGGTTTTTTTGGAGTCCCAAAACTCCATGGCAGTGATGACATTGGGGAAACCAGCACAAAATGTAACATGCCGGACCATGTCCTGAACACCCCAACAGGAAACCAGGGTTTGGGGGTCAACCGTGGAGGCCGTGGCTGACGAGTTTAGCAGCACGGGATGTAGTGGTTGCATAAGGACTGTTCACTCTGGGTAAATAAACAGCAGTTAGAGCTGAGAGCGAGCCTGCTGGGCTCTGTTGACACGGCCAGATAAGCAGGAAGACAGACCAGTGTTCAGGTTATGAAATTCCTGGAACATCACTTTTGGGAGTACTCAAACAACATGAGTGATTGCCTAATACAAAAGGACTTCTTCTGCAGGATTTACCAGGACTAAGGTCGACACATTTTTATTTCGACACATTTAAAATGAAAATAAGAGTTATTTCCACCATAACGACATATCTTTCAGTCTCAAAATTAAGTCCAATCCAATCCATTTTATTTATATAGCACATTTAAAAAACAAAAAAGGTTTACAAAGTGCTGGACAAGAAATGAAACATAAAAAACATATACAAACACATAGAACACATCAAACAACATAAGACCACACAGTTCTCATGCTGGGTTAAAAGCCAGGGAATACAAGTGAGTTTAAAGACGCAATTTAAAAGATTTGAGGGTCGGGGCCAATTTGACCTGTGGAGGTAGCTCCACTAGTTTAGGCGCTGCAGCTGAAAAAGCGTCGTCGCCCCTGGTTTTTAACCTGGTTTTTGGAGTGACCAGCCGAAGTTGATCAGTGGACCTAAGTGACCGTGAGGGGGTAAGTAGCGGACAAACACCATCCTAGTTGCTATACGTTTTTGGTGAAAAGTTACTGTCTGTAGTACTAATTCATTTAACTCCAGCCTACTCAGCTTTAAGTGATTCTCTGACTTGAGAGGCAGACATAAAAGTAGTGCAGGACTCCCAACAACTGAGGCAGTCTGCTTCGTGCTGCAAATGTTCATAAATGGTTTGGAATGCAGTCTGCACCAGCTCAGCGAAGTAGAACTTCAACAGAAACATTTTATATTGAACTAAAATTAACTCATTACACACATGGCTCGTTGACTAAAGGACAGATCACCTGATTTTCCTCTGGGGAAAGTCAATCTAATTGAAGCAGACTTGCATGCCAGAGACCCGTGTTGGGGGCTTGTGTGGTCCTAAACCAGTACTTGATTGCGCTTCAGTTAATATAGGAACATAGAGAGTTGAGGAGTAGGATTTTTCAGCTAACCTACACTGTTTAATTGTAACAGTGGGGGGTATCATTCGTCTGGTGACAATTCTGTCTCAAAAACTGTCCACAGCTTTTAAAAAGATTTGCAAATCTAACTATGAAATACAACGTCCTTTTTACTCTTGCGTGTAATAACACACTCTCTGCTCTCCCGCGGCACACAGGATCTTTGTCTCCCATTTGGGTCAAGGAGACGCTTCAGCAGCCTATGGTTATTCCACAGCGACTAAAAATAAAGCTTGTCAAATTGTACAAAAACTCTCTGCAAACAGAGCCTGCCACTGAGACCGAGAGGACAATACTGACACAGGCACACACAGAAATACGTGCACACAAGCACACCTTCTCAACCATCTTGTTACTCTTAGTCCCAATGTGCCAAAGGTCTCCTTCTGAAGGAGAATTACTTCATCTATCATCCACAATTTACAGTCAGCTCCTAAAATAACTAGAACTGAGAGCGGTTTCCCATAGTGAGGGAAACAACAGAATATAGCTCATGGAATCTGCTCCATTGTTCTAAGCCAATGCCAAAGTGTAAATGGCACTTTTCCCAGAAGCGGTAAACATAGAGGACTGGACAATACATTCACTAGAAATAGGGCAACTAGCTGCCTTGTGTCATTGTCCAGCTTTGGATTTCAAACAAACTCAAAAACCAATGTGGCTGTTGATTTTGTCAAAAAGATAAACAATACAGAGAGAAAAAAGATTGTTTTTTTTCTGTGTAGCATAGAGTTTTGACCAAACTATGGTAGCAGTGTTTCATCAGATAATCTAGTAATGGCTGAAATGCAGCTTCATGCTTCAGTGCCATTGTGGCATTTCTGATGGACAGATAGGACACCTTCAGAAACTGAGCCAAATGGGGGTACTGCATTACTTTGTCCATAAACTTGTTAAGGTGATATAATCTAATAGACAAAATCAGCGAGCCAGCTAAGCTTCCATTCACCAATCCGGACTCTTGTAAGGCAACCTCTAACCCTTTCTAACAACAGACTATTCTGAGCTGTTGCTTGTGACCGTCCCTTGTGGACCAAGGCAGGCTGAGTTCTCACACAGGGCCTGCCATTCATCTAGGAAACCTTAGCACTCTGTTCACCAGGCCCAGCAACAAGTGCCAAGGTCCACCCTGGCCAGTATATTTACAGCCCAGCCATTTCCTATTTAGACACATACAACCTCCTTTCTCCTCAGATACTGGCTTTAAAACAAGAGATTGCTCAGAGAAGAGGAAGGAATTTAAACTCACCTAGATGCACAGGTACAAAACTATTAAAAATGTAGCAACAATACGAAACCACTGGTAATTTGCACTCTCGGGGCAAGCAGAGGCATGTACCTCAATAAAATACAAGGAGTGATCTTCCATAAGCAGACTTCTGTTTGACATGTACTGTATATTCAAGTACAAAGTCTTTTCAGGATGGCTGCTAGGCAACCTGCTTATCTAAATATTGTAAAACAAGAGCAAGGACACAGACCGACTACTGAGTGCTTGGCAGCAGTTCCAGTGGCTGTGACTAACGAAGAGTGTAATCGTAAACCTGGCACGTTGAGTGCTGTGGCCACGGCCCCGTTTACTGGAGTGAAGATGGCAGCAGCTCTAGCGTGTGTCACCCCAACACTGCACTGACAAAATTTGAGAAACACACTTAAAATAATGTAGGGTTATATGAGTTTACTTTCCATTTCACTTTTCTCCTTAAAAACTTTAGTCAGGATCAGGGTGCAAAATTGACTTTTTTGTCCGCTGGCCAAATGGCTAGTGAATGTTCAAATGTTACCAGCCATTTCATAGATTACAATAGTTTTCTTTTGGCTGGCGAGTAAAGCAAATCTACCAGTCACTTGCATAATTTAGCAGCATTTGGCTAGTCGATGGTGATCATTTTGTACCCTGGTTAGGATATTTGGTTGCTGGTGTTTTGTTTAACGGTGTGTAGGGGTGCTCCCCATTAAAAAAACTATGGGACACGGCTAGAAATTATAGGTCAGCTTGGACGGTTGCGTTTCCTCCAACATGTTTCCATTGCCAGTACTTTGTTGATAGTAAAGACATGAATCGGGCTTGAGGGAAGCTAATCTTGTCCTGATCAAAAGAGTAATTCAGCCTTTGCAAAGGCATACGTTTGTTTCCTGGAAGTGTCCGCTGAACCATAAGTTTCAGTTGGAAACAGAGCTGGGACAAGGTGCTATGTGGGTCGTCACTGTGCAGGATGTGTTAGGCTTATACACTCAGACCAGGCATCCAGAACAATCAGGGGGAGAGTGCACATATGTCAGATGACAGAAAAAAGCCCTGCACCTGTCATACACACATTCTTTGGACCTTTTGTTTAACACCTCCCGTAAACTGTCGTGTCACCATAGTTAGAGGTCAGTCAGACTCATGGCACAACTGGTCCCTATTTTAACAACAAACAAACCTGCATGAAGACTGCTGAGTCTGTTTTAAAGCAATGGACTTCTGAGAGGCAATTTGGCATTCATCCCTACAGAAACCCTCATAAAGTTAATGCCAGGGGTTAGGATGCTGTATAGTTATCTTGTTCTCTGACTTTAACAGTGATGCGCTTTGTAAACCAGACCCACAGGGCTGCATACTGCCTGTCTTGTTTACTCTGTTGCCCCTTGTCAGAATGTTCAAAGGGTTTATCCATCTTCTGTACATCCCTTGAAGAATTCAGATGATCAAAGGGGTGTGAAAAAAAAATTGGGCAAGAACTTGGCTTGATCAATGAGACCTTAAACGAATACGCACTTCTGTCCAACCGATGTGACTTCCAACAGCATAATTAAATTTATGACTTATACCTTATACAGATTTGTCAATGTTAACACAGACTGTGTGACTGGATATGCTGAAATAAAATAAGTTATCACAGAGAGGGTGGACAGAAATATAAACAGCATTTTCAAACTGAACCACATTAATGGGGACATGGCCTAAAAAAAGATTCAGACCTTTTCTATCTACTTCAACCCCCCCCCCCCTTCAGGAGCAGTTGCCAGTGTCCATTCCTCACTCGTGTGCTGACACACAAGTTCAGGAGTCGTCTTTCACGGCAAGACACGTAAGGCATGATAGAGCCGGCCTTATGTGAGCCAACCCAGATACCAGAGCTGCAGGTTGCCAAGGAAGGGAAGTGAGTTAAAGCACTTTAAGACCAAACAGCTGGGCATCCACATGCCTCGCAGATAGAAGAAGGAGAGCATGGGAGGATAAAGGTGAACAGAGCTCACCTTGTCACCTGATTTACCTCCAAAAGGGCTAGACGCTAACACGCTGTTTATATTGGGTGTTGTTTTGAAAAAGGTTTATGGTAGCCACAGTGACATGGCGTTCCCCGGCACGAACCATAAAATGACGTTACTACAGCTGTCTTTTCCAGTGCGAAGACCCTGCAAGCTGTCGCGGCGTGTGGTTGTGCACCTCTGAATTTTTGGAACTACGCGTCCACTGCGCGGGCTGCGCTTTCAGTTCAACACGGTCGGCTGGGAAGAACAGGTTCCTCTGTACAAACATCTGTTATTCTTCATGTACAGACCACAGGGAGTCAAACAGCCTTAAATATGCATTTAGAGAGAGACACCACGCTGGGAAAAGAAGAAACATTTTGCTGGAGAGTGTGGAAACACATGAGAGATCGTTTTGTCAAAGCTAAAAAAAAAAAACGGCTTCATGTAAAGAGTGTTACAGGCAGACAGTCATTTCGATTTGGAGATAAACAACAGTCATGATGATGATTACAGTAGATAATAGGGGTGGGAATCTCTTGGCACCTCACGATTGGATTCCGATTCAGAGGCCAACCATTCGATTCTAAACCGATTATCGATGCAACAATTTCTTTATGTACATTTCCATGCGTGATTTAAAAAAAAAAATACATATAAATCTGAGTTTGCTAATCACTTCCTAGACAAAGCGGCTAGACAAAGCTTAGATATATTTGTCACACACAAGTTTTAATGAAACGTTTTGTTTTCTGAGGTTTTTGTTTTGTAGTCATTCCATGCTTAAGCCTTAAAGTCAACTTCTCTCACAGTAATCTTCCATGTCAGAGGCACTCTGTTTTCTGATTTGTACTTGTCTGGAGACAGGATCTTTTAAATAAAAATCAACACATATCAAAGATATCAATTATTAACTTATCAGAATCGATGATCAAATCGTTCTAGAGAGAATCGCGATGCATCTATATATCGATTATTTTTCCCACCCCTAGTAGATAAATGTAATGTTTTGCGGTACGTCTGTGTTTTACCAGCAGATTGAACACCTTTGAGGCGAACAATGTCTTTCGGCCAATTTCTGTAAAGTCAAACGCAATAATCCTCCTGCAGCAACCCTACAACAAGGAAATGTCATCATCACTCAGTGAAGACGAGTAAATATACTTCCAGCATGATTGGCAGTTGTGAGTCACTAGAATGACTGCACATCCCACAATCCGTTAGAACCAGATGGTCCGGTTTGGTCTGTGTGCTATGCTAGGCCTACACAAACGTGTGCCACTTTTGGACATGGGTTTCTATTTTAAAACCGTGGCATGGTAAAAAAAAATAAAAAATCTAAAGTGGACTTTGGATTCTGCACAATGCCAGCCTATACTCTGTCTTCAGCAAGAAGGAATACAAAGGCATATGTTGACTGCTTGCTTGTGAAAGACAACCGCATGAACACGATGAATTGATTGGGAAATTAATAAAATTATTCCTTCTGCAGCAGTCGCCTACAGTTTCTTGTTATATGTAAATCTGTGGGCTATCTGGGAACAGGAAAAAAATGGTTACCTAGTTGACAAGAATGTCCTGTGATGACTCACGGTCATATGCATTACAAAGCCTATGAAATGCACCCTATTCTGAAGCCTGTGATGAAACAGAACAATGCAGACTATTGTCAGATCAACAGGCAGACTTCATTCAACGAGAACTCTCTGTGGTGCCTCCACACAGGGGAGCCCAGCCAATCAGAGCTGGGGCGGGGAGGAGCTTGGGACATGTATACGAGGTCTGTGGTGATGACCTCCTTCAACAGCTGCCCTAATCCAGAACTAGAGACAGTTTCCCCTCTCCATTGGCACTGGATTAGACTGGATCTCACAAGGTCGTTCAGCCCCGTTCGGCAAGGCTAGCCTTTCCCATGCTGCTTTCCAACTAGCGATTTTTCATGGCCTAATGGTGAATTAATTCCCTGTAGATGCCAAAATGTTCACCCCACTGCAACAAACTGATTCTTCATGAGATGTGAGATAAAAGTGCCTACCTTGCCACCGGTTCCAGCAGAACATTTTAGTGTTGGCAGTCTTAAATGTTACTTCAGATACCCTCGCTGAAATCCGCCTACAAACTCACTGCAGAGAAGCAGCGCTCTGTGATTTCTGTATGGAGAGTATTGTCATGTCCTGCCATCCTCCCTTCTCCCACGAACGCTGCAGCTTTCAGCAGCAATGCTGGGAAATTTCTGCCCCCATACTGCTCTGCTGAGCAGTTACTGTCCGTCTGAGACACTACTCCAGCAACAGGGTCAATAAATTCCCTGTCCTTCCTCAAATCCACCCCTTTCCTTGGTTGAAGAGCACATGGGGATTTTTCAGGTCAGAAGAGACTCTGGACGAAAGTGAACATATGCAGGCTGAGGACGGGATCAGGGCGTTTACCACATTTAGGCAGGCATTTCTGTCCAGTACACCAGCTGTCCGAGCAGGAACAATGGGGTCGCTTGTCCAAACAAGAAAGAATAAACCTATTCGGATGTAATTGCGTTTAATTACCCTAAACATACATTGTCCAAACTTTATCTTGTCAGATCATTCAGGGTCATACATGTTAAAGTGCTCATATTATGCTTTTTGGCTTTTCCCCCATTCCTTTATTGTGTTATATATCTTTTTTGTGCATGTTATAGGTTTACAAAGTGAAAAAGCCCAAAGTCCACCCCAAAGGGACTTACCATCTCCAACAGAAAACACTGTTCACAAACTGCTCCAAACAGCTCTGTTGTAGTCCAGCCTTTACTTCTGTGACGAATGTGCGTCACTTTGGAACACACGTTATAATGCTCGCCTAGCTGCTAGTGTGGCACGCCCTCATACTCTGCTTCTGACTGGCTAGTAGTCCTTACCAAGGTACTGCGCATGTGCGACTCCCAACAAAGATTGAACAGAAGTGAGATGCCTCACTCTGTAGCTAAAACAGAGAGCTCAACACACGTTTTTTGAAAATTAAACCATGTAAACCTATTCTGGTCCAACCTCTAAATACAATTATGAACCTGAAAATGAGCATAATATGAGCACTTTAAATATGAAGACATGTTCTGCCCAGCCTTTTAAAAATGAACTCAAGCATTCTGCGTGCTGCCAAAAAAACATTTACTATTAGTTTCTGACCTGCTTGCCTACCACCACCAGCAGTTTGTAACTACATTTTAAGTTGGACCACACCATCCCCCCGAATCCTCCCCTGCTGACATGACAAACGAGGCCAGAATCTAATCCCAGAGCTGAGTTACAGAGTGAGTGGGGGGGTCAGTGGCTGGCCGAGGAGCCACACAGGAAAGAAACGTCCCGATTGTCCTCGAGATGAAGTGAAGGTGCAGACGCCAGGCCCTCCAGGCTTAGAAGTGCAGAGCAGCCTGGTGAAGATGTTAATGCTGGGTCTGTACGGGCCCGAGGGGAGGAGTGGGGTGGATTATGATTTAAGAGGCCATTGCTGGGGATCAACGGTGTAGGGACAGATTAATAGTTCTTAATAACAACAGAGTTTTAGGTTTGGAATAGAGTGAGACAAATATGACGCTGCATTTAAGGGGCAAATAAAACCTGTGTCTCATCCCTGTCTGTTCCAGTGTAACATTTTTGTGTGTAATGATTGCATTTTATGTGCATTTGTAATTTTTGTGTAGAGCTCATTTAAGTTTTGCACTGCACAGCTCACTACGATTATATAGACTCGTTCAACTCTTTTGAAGCAGATGACTAATTCATCCTTACAGCCTATCTGTGCACATGACCATCCCACAAGTTATTATCCCCTGTAATGCTAGTGAGTGATGATCAGCACTCTTAGCGTCAGGTTCAAGCTAGTGTGGGCCAGGAATCTAACCCAGCCTTTAATCTCTGCAGATGTCAGTGGCTGTACAGGTGCACATTAATGTGTTTTGGCAAATCACTTTAACCTCATTACAGTGTCATTGTGGCAGGCCACAGAGAATCAAAGTCAGATGAAAAGTGGGTGTGGAGAGTTAAGAACACTGATCCACAGGGATGTAACCAGGATTATAGTCCAGAAAACAGGAAAGAAGGGAACGGAAGCTGGAAAATATGACTTGATTGACTGGGTAAACCCAGCCCGATCTGCCGGCGATTTGATTTCGTCCTGCAGCACAGGCTGGAAACCCGTACGTTTATCTATCCTGCATCCGTTACAATTTTGCAGGGACCAATCACAAACTGTCTTATCCAGCTGGCGCGCTACTGGCGGGTTTAACACGATGACGATAGAGAAGTGACCAAGCAGCGACTTGTTTACATTCAACATAGCGGCCACCGAAGCGCAGCAACCCATTGATGCCGCTGTCGCTGCTACGTCACCCGGATCGTTGGTCTGTTTGGTTGAAGGACTATCCAATTGCATACAGAGTCATTTGAACTATGCCCGTTGATCACACCTCTTGTGCAATAGAAAATACAGAGCAGTCTCCCCAGACTGATGTTCAATCTTAAAAGATTGAGCTTGGTCTGGTGATAGCCAGACTAATGATTATGATTATATATATATATATATATATATATATATATATATATATATATATATATATCATCCACAGTCATATTATTAACATGTCACAACTCACAACAAGCCATTGCCACTGGAGTACAAGCTTCAAAATCACTTCCTCTCAACTGGCAAACAAACTTGTCCAACAATGCCAAATCCTCTGTAGGATGGACATCCTGCCTTGTCGTTGTCCAAGACCCAATTTTGATTAATCTTTTAAGGGGTTGCAGGGTTTGTTCCCTTATGTCTGTCTACTGTTGTGAGCTAGTAAGGCAAACAGTGAGAGAACATCCTATTGTAATTTCTGCTCCTCATGGTGACAAGCTCAAATAATGGAAGACATGTTTTAGGGAGGGAGCAACACCAAATTGACCATTGTCTTGTCCCGCCATTCTGCCTTCTCTATCTGCAATGTAGTGCTGGGCAGATAGAGAAGTTAACACGTCTGCATAAACCAACACCACACTGTCATCAGATAAGCACCAGTTGGCAGGGGGATGGTGAAACTGATGCACCCAGGATGTCAGGTTGGCATGGCATGCCAAACTTATCACTTCAGGCTATATCAATTACATCTGTCTGGGTAGCTTGGTTGTAAAACAGTGACCAAGGCGTAGTATTCAACATGAGGCACACACATAGGAGGAAGAATATTAGGACATCAAAGACTCTCAAAACATCAGCTTTAGCCATTAAAAGTATGTCTACTGTATATAAAGTCATAGCACTAAACAGCAGTAAAGGAAATGTGAAAGGAACCAAAGTTATCCTTTTCATCTCAGTAGCTTTAAATAGTCTGGGAGGACTAAAGCAAACCATCTGTCCCAAGAAACCGATGAAAGCTAAACAAAGTGTTAATGCAGTCAAAGCAGATGCTGAAGAAATCCAACATGTGGAGATCAAACCAGTAGCTAAAGCTAAGAGCCCGAGTTACCTTTCTTCCACCAGTAAAAATGGGAGCAACAAATGAACTGTGGAACATTTGCCTTCCGTTTGGGTTATTGGCCTCTTAACCACAGCAAAGACTTATTAGAAAAAATCTAAAGATGGGTCTGGTTGATGATAGATTAACGAAGAAAGTAGGCTGGACCTCCCCGACAGCTACAGATAATTTATCTCTACTACAAATAGCAAATTGTGGCAAAACTTAACTGTACTTTAGCTAAGTGTCAAACTTCTGTCGTATTTCCCCAAGCTACATGCTAGCAAGCTACAAATTAACGTTAGCTAGTTAAACTGTTTATAACTGCTGTACATCTGGTGAGCCAGAATAATAACTGCCCAACGTTAGAAAATATCATTTGAATTTCAGTTTTAAGTTAAATGAATCATTTCAACCTACTCTCTTCACATTACTGATTTTTCTCAATCGCGTAAGTTAGCTACTTCATTTTCACAAACGTTTAGCAAACATTTAAGCTTTAAAACCACCTACAAACACGGTAAAGTACTTAAACAATGTAATTATCCATTGAGTGGCGTGGTTTGTTCACTGCGTGCTGGCTGCCCTCAGAAATCTGTAAGCGGCGGGGTGATAGCGAGGCAACCAAGCTTAAGCTTCGTAACTTTCTCCAGTTAAGTTTATATCACTATGAAATTAAAGTGAGAGTTAACGTACCTTGTCGCCGCCATTTTCTTCACATTGTAAACAAGGCGTCAAAAAAGGGAAAACGATGTTTAGCTTGTATCGGGGTGAAGGTAATTTTCTGAGCGCACAGAGCGGTCCGAAGAGTGAGTGTACGGGACAGTCCTCTCCGGTGGTGAATCTCATATGCAGTCTCCGCCTCTGCACGTGAGTCATAGCTAGGTTGGGATGGGGGTCACCCAGTCTGCCTAAATGGTCTGCACCCCCACCACTCCCCCTACACTGTCCCCTCGACTAGCTGTCTGGCTGGAAAGAGCAGAAGCCAAACCATAAGCAAAACCCTTTAGTGGCTCAGCTGGCTGAACAAAGCAGAGTAATAAAAAATGTAAAAACCTAGCTATGTGACCAGAGCTATCACATCATGCTTTGAGGGAACACTAACGGTCCGCAACTGTCTGTCAACTTATCTTGCAGTTGGACCAATAACTTACGCTACCGAAGTTGTACATCTTTCTGTGTATTGAAATACCTGCGTTCTTTGTTTTCCTAGTTTATTGTTACAAAAAGGCTTACATACTATTGTTTATTTTTTATTAAGTCGTCATTTGTAAAATATGCTATTCATTAGCAAACCTAACTAAGATTGTAGCTCTCTGCTAAATAAAACCCACATCTTGAAAGATGTCCACAACACGGCGGTTGCTAAGTGACACACCAGTATGAGAGACGCCGGATTCATATTTGAATATCACATCAGGCATTTGATATGCTCATTTTACAACGTATTCTCAATTAATTCAGCCAGTCAGAGAGCTTAGTACATTATCTCTTTTATGATCACACAATTAGCTATCTTCACTATTGTAATTGTAGTGAGCTGTAGTAACCTAGTACCATGTTACCCTTGTGTTGTTATCCCCCGTGGACAAGCCTTAATTTTACAGTCTATGGGACAAGCAGACAGAGACACCTGCTGGACAGGAACACAAACCACCATGCAGTTTCAGAATAAAATTTGGCTCATGTGTTATGGTCAAACAACACTTTATTCACAATTACTATCAGCGCTCAGGTCTATGGAAATATTTGCTAAGAAAAATCAAAGAAGCTAACAAAGGCAAGTTGCTAAAATTCACATCAATAAGTACTACACTGTTGTGTTGTTCCTCTGGCACAGAGTAAACTATATATGCATTAAACGTACAGGCGTATCTCTTCACAGTGAACCCTTTAAGTGCTTTTACGATGTAAATAAGGACAAACATACATAGTTGCGGGCAATGACATTTCTCAAGCTACATTTTTCCCTACAAGTTCATTTTGTCATGCCATATCATACAAGGTCTGCCTCTTCAGTATTATAAAAAATATTGTAAACATTTATATTAATTGCACAACATACATTCAAATACATACTGTACAGCAAGGTTTTACTTCTGTATTGTTATCCTGTAGCACCATGTCTAGCAAGCTGAACAAACTATATAGCTAATTCTACAGTGATGGTAATGACAATACAAAGGAGTATAACGGCATTTACTAATGACGCATTCGGCCAGTGGTCAAATATTCTGGAGGTTTGGATTCTATCATTGTGAGATAGTAGTTACTGCAGGCCTGTTCAAAGTGTGGCTGACACTGGATGGGGTTCAATCAAGGCAGGCAATCTGTAGTCCCTTCACATCTCACAGCTTTGAGGAAGATGATGCTTAATTAAAGACATTCACCAGTGTTAAGATCAACTATAATACAAAAGATTATGGCGAAGAGTTTTGTCGGTCGTTTAAAAGTCCATACCACTTCCATGTGCAGACACGTTGATGCAGAGAAAGAACATACTGTAGCCTATGTCTTGTTACTCCAAGGACTAATGATTTAGTCAGCGTGTGCACAGAGACATCATGAGACCATGACGATATTGAGTAGCAGCAGAGTTGACATGTAACTCATCATATTTCCACCCAGTCCCATATGTCATGAAAGAAAGCTGAATAAAGCTGATATACAGTATATTATGTACAAGCAGTACTGTTAGAAAGAATGGCTTGTGGACATAAAACTATCCCACTTGATTCACAGCATCCTGTTAATGTTAACGGTCCAGGACAGCTGGGGCAAAACAGATGATGTAAATAAGAATGAAATGTGTGCGAAGGTAGAATTGACAAGTCTTCCTCTCAGTCTCAGCATCTCCTCTGCCTGGGTGAGAGTAATGAAGAGCAGCTCTCTCAAAAATGAAAACCCAGATAAGAGTAAAGTAGTATCTCAGGTTATGGTCCATCGAAGTGTGGTCAAGGTCCTCAGGTATGCCTGCACTCCCCCTTCTCTTTCCTTCGCTGGAGGAGGCCAATGTGGTGGGTTGTGGGATGCAGGTGGTTAACCAACCCACCCTTCCCAAATCTGCCCTCTGTGCAGGGAAAACAAAGACTTTGAATTAAATGTGCCACGTGGCACGTAGCATTCACTAGAAACCATGGCTCCAGTTGTGATCTGGTCCTACACACACTGCTAGGAAAAGTAAGAAATGACAATAACAGGACTGAGAACACAACATAATAAGACAATGTTACATCTGCATTGCTTTATTTTATTTGAGTAGGTAAATGAAAAAGATGGTGTAGCTTTGCAATGCAGGTAAATGAGAGTTACTGTAAGTATAGGAGTAAAGAATTACAGTAAAGAGGAGAGAGGGGAGCATGCTGCTGGGTCATCTAACCAAGCTGAAAAAAAATCTGGATGGAGATAGGAGTAAAGCTTGGCTGACTTCAAAGGAACAGATGGGTTATGACAAACTCACAGCGATTTGGAGGAAGGCTTCTTCACTTTTGGCCTCTTTCGACGATGAACTGGCCTGAAGCATGCACAGCACATATACATGTGCAGGGCAAATGCACGTGCATGGAGACAAACAAACAGGTTTACACACACAAACACACACACACACACACACACACACACACACACACACACACACACACACACACACACACACCGACAGGCAGGCACACACATACACCCCCACACGCACAGCAGAGACAGGCAATTAGGCTTTATTACAAAAAGGTAACAGCAGAAGCTGAAAAGCAGGCTTGCATTTTGGCCCTCTTTGGCTTCTGCATGCTATAACGGCTGTGATCACAACAGTAAGGAACCTGTATTTCATTTTCTTGACTCCGTAGATGACTGGCAGTAAGAAGAAACATAACCAAAGACACAATAGGGAGGATTTCAACCTCCCAGAGTTCAAATTGTAACATGAATTCCATCTGCTGTGTTTATAAAAGTAATCAACTGTGCTGTAAGAGAAAGACGAAAATACCTGTATTCACTGAAGTAGTTTCGCTCTTTTCCTCCTAAAAGGAAGTAGGGTAACATTAGTCTCAGTCTGAAATTACTAGGGGCACTATAATCAATCATGTTTACCTTAGAGGCTTTTTACTCACCCTTCTCTGGGTTGCATTGCTTATGTCCCTTGCAGCCCCGTAAGTCCATGAGCTGTTGGTGCATTGCATTCAGAGCATTGCGGTCGAGGGTGCTGACAGCATTTATCAGCTACAGTAATAATAAGGGCAAAATAGTCAGCAAATGCTTTGGAAACTCTGGAAAAATCTCTGTGCTCACAGGAATGTACTATGAATCATGTCGTGGGATCGTTTTATAGTTATTATTGGTAAGTTATTTATGTATCTGCCATAGAGTACAGTGTGCCTGTACAAATGAAATACCTGGTATGGGTCACTGCTGAGGTCAAAATACTCCAGGAAACCAGTAGCAAATTCACAAAACAGGAAGTTGTGTGTGTCATTGATGGTCCTTAGACACCAATAGGTGTTATTGTTGGCACTGGTGCATGCACAGAATGGACCCACTGAGGGAAGGAAGGAGGGAGTCGGAGTGGGTTAGGAAGGGTGGGGTGAGAGTGGAAAATACCGGGGTATTACAACAGTGTTTCAAAATATTATTTTCACAATACCTGCTTTGGAAAATATTTAAAAGTTCCACAACAATATTCTTCAAATGTATTCACACAGCCATATGTTATTCCTTACTTGTCCAGAAGGGGGCTGTCTGCCAGTGATGGTTGTCGTGGGTGAAGCAAGTGAGGCCAGGCATGCTGCAAGTGTCGTTGTTTTGGAGCCTCTTGAGGAATTTACGTAGTTTCTTTCTGCGCTTCTGCTCCTTCTGCAGCCACTGACTCTGTTGCTTTGATGGCATTCTGATGAGAACGAAACAAATTCAATACAGCGGGACTGCAAGAGGAAATACAAAAAAAGAATTGTCTAAATCTTTACCTGACTGAGTGCATGCGCCCTGCATTGAGCCTGAACGTCTCTTTATTCTTGAGGAGATAACTGTGAAGACCAAAAAAAAAAAAAACAACTGTCACATTATTTAATTAGCTTTTTACGCAGATTACAGTGCGGTTCGGACACATTCTCACCTGGGAGTGTTACACTGACATTCCTCTGGCCGCACCTTTTTCAGGTGACCTTTGACATCACGCAGGTTCTTGATTTTGGTCTGCAAGGTTTCAATCTAAACACAGGAGGGACAAACACACAAAGCTCATTAGCTACAAGCTAACTAACAACCTGTGAAATGGGTGTTATGAGCTAGATTTAACAAGGTACAGAATGTCGCAGTACCTCATGCTCAATGTGCAGTTTGTGGTCTTTCCATGCTTGAAGAGACTTGTAGAGGCCTCCATCACATTTTACTGTGTCATTCATAAGAATAGAGCACCTGCCGGATAACAAAAAAAAAAGCACAATAGCACTCAAAATCCTCAAATCATTTCCCAACATTTCATTTCTCTCTTTTATCACAAACACATTACACATTCATTTAGACTGATGTACGCAGTAGCACCTGTAGGTGACTTTAAGAGCATCAGGTGGTGTGAGTTTATTGCTGGTGGTGGGTTTGGCTGTGACTTCCATGCCACTGAACTCTTCATTGTCTTCCTCATTCCCCACTACTCTCTTCCTGTCTGTGGCCCAGCTGCTGTTCCTGGAGCCCAGGGGCCGGTAGCCCTCCTCTAGGTCTACGGCATACAGGTCCCCGTCCAGCTCGAACGACACAGAGCGGGCCCAGCGCTTCCTAGAGACAGACTTACTGGATTTCACCTCTGAATGAGACGAGACAGAGGGACCTGAGTAGGATGAAAAAGAGGGATGTGTTTTAGATGCTGGAGATCAAGATCTATGATGATGTAGACAAGTGAAGACCAGCACATGACAATAGGAAATATTGATGAATCGTTCCATGCTCTTGGTATCATATTCCATGAATCTTTTGAGCCCTATGATTACAGTTTTTGCCGAAGTATTACACAATTATCAAAACCTTACGCTCAAGGAGCAAAACATTGGCCCAGATGTGCACCACTATAAGCACAATGCCAGCCTCACACTTTTTGCAAAACAATACACACAGTGATTTGCAAAACACTAAACACACTTGCAATTCCAAAGCACTGACTGTCACGTTACCACACCTATGAGCCAATCTGTGAAACACAGCCATCGGGTGCATAAACACATGACTGCTTATTTGTAGACACACCAATCAGGTTTAGGCACTATAAAAATGCAGCAGGTAAGTGTATTTTCAGGTTTTTTTTAGATTCTTTTTATTTTTTTTGTTGTTTTTTGTTTTTTACTGTAATTGTAACCTGTACTGGATACAGTATTTTATGTTTGTCTGTTGTTTGCTGAGCTAACAGTGTCATGTACGCTACTGTAGTAGCATGAAAACTGGGACATGTTTTGTTGTGATTCTCCATGTTGACATGTTGACTGATTTGGGTATGTGGCGAGAAATAAATAATATTTTCCTCAGTCTGCAGCATTGGTCTTGTGTAGGATTTGTGTTTGTCAACTTATTGTATCTTTGCACTTTCTCTGTGTACTTCATTTACAGTACTCTAATCACTGAGATGTAGAATTGCTAAAAGTGTTTTAGGTTAGCAACGGCAGTGTGTAACTGGTTCAAACAGAATTAAGTCATATGAAATGTGTGTTTCATATGGTAACAAAATATGATGTTTATAAATGAGTGTATAGTTTTTGAGTGATTTGTTTTACAAAGGGTCTGAGGCGTTCTGCTAATTGGCTGTGTGGTTGTGCTAATTGTGTGTAGTGTTTTGAAAAACCGGTCCCTGTTTTCAAAATAGTGCTTAAGCAATCGAAAAAAACTGTAAAGGCTCACATGTCTAGCCTAGAAATCTAGACGCACCCTAGCGGCAGCAAATGTAATTTGCAGCCAGGGGGGGTCTAAGCACTCTCCGTTGGCTTGCGAGCTGGAAAAACCAAACTCTGGCCGGGCCAATCGCATTGTGTATAGAGTCAGTTGAGCCCTGTCAATGGTGAGTTGTCAGGCTATCACATGTCTACTCTAGTCCACCACTTGATGGCAGCACAGCCACATGCTCCTCATCTCATGAATACTTCAAAAGCTGGTTATTATAGCCTGAGATTAATGGCCCTGTTTGGCAAGTTTTGTAGGCTACTGCAAGGACATTTCAAAGTAAAGCACAAATGTCTTTCTGAACAAAATCAGATATATTAATTACTACCAGAACAAAGGTACATGTGAGTGACAAAAGGAACTTACTCTTCTTGGTGAGCAGCCTCTTCCTCTTCGGGACAGATGCTTTGAAGCCCACATCGTCGCAGTTACAGCTGTCTGAGTTGGACGTGGGAGACAGCTGGACGTGGGAGGCACCGCTGGCCATCAGAGCCTGCATACGTGGAGCAAAGAGACTAGCCATGCCCTTGCACTTATACAGCCTCAGCTTGCCAGTCGGGTCCTCCACACACTGCCACTTCTGAAATAAGGCGGAGGGAAATTTCATGACGGCGGGTGTTTAGGCTTGTACTGTAGCATAGCATAATTGTTGATGCATAGAAACCAACCATCTAAAATGTTCTTTATCGGGTTAGACTTACCATACAAATATCCCTAAAATGCAAGACATACTCCAGATCAACAGTATTCAAATATTCTTATAATGTTGTTATTAGTTTTTTTTAACAAACCAGAGTGTTCTTTACACGTACACTTATTCACACACATTATACTCAGCGCACTGCATTTTGTAGGATTAAAAAAGACACTGTGATGTCAAATTGAACCATGAGAGTACAATGACTGCATATTATACTCAGTAAATTGTCAAACAGATTGCAAATTATCACCCTGCACGAGCTACACTCCATGTTGTTCCCCTGAAACTTTAATAACCTCTCCCTCTTAGCTCCTGCAGGTTAGGTACCTGTCCTGGCTGCTGGCAGGACGTCTGGTACTCTGCTTTCTGGCACAGGTCCTTCACCCGTTGATATTTTGGCAGAAAGTTCTCCTCCTGGGCCATTTCCTTCCCATCAGCTCTCTTGTGTGGAGGCTTCCTAAAAGAACAGGAAAACACATGCATTTTTCTTCAACCAACCAAAGACAAGGAGTCTGATGTCACCAGAAGACAGAAGACAATGCCAGGACTGAGAACATGTCCTGCAAAAGGTCAATCAATAAAACATACCCTCTCTCCACAAGGAAAGAATCTCTCCATGTTTTACTCTTCCTGTTCAACTGGAACCTGGAAAATAAGTTAAAAAAATCCTCAGTCAGACCACGCTGTGATATTTACACTGAACCAACATGGACTCCATTTTCAAATGCCATGTCTTGTGTAGCACTGAAAGGAAAGTGGTGTTACATGTTTATATTTGGATTGTAAAATTAAAATCAAATAGTAAAACTTTACAAAGTCCAGGCAAACTGCTTTTTGGCAAATAGCCATCTAATCTGCAACACGAGAAATGCCATTATTGTATTGTCTTTTAAATGCCGGGACAGTGAGTAAAATAATTGTTGTGTGTGTTCACCTATTGACTGGCCTGTCTGTGTCCAGCAGCTTGAGGATAGACTTGCCATCCATTTCTGCAGGGATATCAACACCGGCCATGTCCAGCAGAGTCGGTGCCAAGTCAACGTTTAACACTACATGAGGATTACTGTAGGGAAGCAAAGGTGAGGTGATATTTGTCATTGGAATTTGGTAGAAACAAATAATAATAATAATAATAATAATAATAATAATTTATACTTTCTTACATGTAATCCCGCAAGGGAAATCACAATATCTCACACACATAATACTAGAGGACAGTATCTATTCTAGACATCAGAATATTGAATGAA